>NW_026647114.1:1630000-1820000 GCF_950295315.1 Erinaceus europaeus
CTTTGGAGCTGCATATAGCTAATGATTTGGAGATTTTACTCCTTTGGACAATTCTTTTCCTGATGCACAGTTTCTCTCCAGGTTTTAGCAATCAGTTGTCTGAATGTCATATCGAATCCATTGTAGAAAATGACTTCATCAGTGTCTTGCGCTATCTCTCTCTCTCTCTCTCTCTCTCTCTATATATATATATATATATATATATATATATATATATATATATATATATATATAACATGTAGAGGTCTGAAAATATATTTTAGCTAGAGACCTGCACAGCATTGGATTAGGGTAGTAATGAGGATACACCTTGCCCTTCTGAGCCAGAGTCATGAGAGACATCTCACAGAGATGTTGTTTAACTCTTGTCACTCTACAAATCTCTCTCAGCACAAACTACAGCTGCCAAATCATCTACTTCCTTCTTGCTCTTTTTGTCCACCGAGTCCTATCCCAAAACTGTAGATCAAAAAAGAAATAGACATAGTGCAGTTCCATGCACACAGGACAGGCTGAGGCTGGACGGGGGAGATGAAATACGCCAGCTTGCATCTTGGCTGGAGCATCACTAAAACTATTTAAAATTTGGAGAGGCAAGGGCAGTTTTGGAGAGTGGGCTGCAGGCCAAATGTTGCTTCTTGGAGTGGCTAAATGCAGCCCTCCTCAATTTCCTGCACACCATCCTTGTTGTTATTCCATGAGAGCCCAGGTCAAGAGAAGTGAAACTCTACCACCTTGGCAACACATTGTGCTTTCCCTCTATTGGGCCGAATGTAAAGGAACTGTGGTACTTATGGCAACAGCAGTGTGCAGATTTTCCATGCAAAACGGAAGTTTCCAGGGTCCTGAAAGAGGGTGTTTTGATGGCTGTGAAATGTCTTTTCCAAGTGCATCCTAGGGTTTCAAATCCTTTTGAAACCTGAAGTTCATTCTTGTATCTAGGGAATATTCTCACTTCTGGCCCGAAGGCCCTCCCAACTAGTAGCACAGCTATCCCGGTGTCAGGAGGTCTGCCAGCCTGCTAGCTCCTGGAGTGTTTCCTGAGTATGTCCTCAGGCCCGAAGTGGTAACAGGTGTTTCCAATTGCCTTTATTAGCAGCACCCAGGCCCTGAGGTAGGGGCGGGGCTGTGATCACCACTGGAAGCTCTGAATTCAGCCAATGGAGGCATCCATCTTCCTTTTGTCTCTCCATAGCAAGGGCATAGGGTGTTTGTGCTTCCTGCAAGCAGAGTGACTTTGTATGGGACACTCATGCATGCCTACTTCTGGGAATCTCTCTGAGTGTCATGTGTGGACACCAGGACACCATGATCAGGGATTTTGGGGGCCCCAGGAGCAATTGCCTTAGCCAGACCCAAAGGGTAGGTTGAGAGGCAGGGTTCATCCACTATTGTTTGGTCAAATACAGTTCCCATCTATGTTGAAACACAGCACTTTCTGGGTTCATTCTGGGCTTGTAATCTCCTGCCCTGAGCAGTGGACTGAGAGTCTGGAGGCAGAGTAGCCACTCAAACGTGACTGGACAGGCTCCTGCCTCTGAATTCTAACGGGTGCCCCAGCTTACCATATTGGCTTTGTTTGGATGACAGTGAGGCATGAGATTGAATAGGGAACTTAGGAGAGGGAGACATGAGAGTCACTTTGCATGTGCATTCTTGCTTAGCCAGAATCTGGGCTAGCTGGCTAACCATGACCAGCTAGGTTCTCTTTACATAAGTTGCAGGTGAGGCTGGCTACCTTCCCACCCATTCTCTGAGACTACTATAGGTGAGCTCTGAGCACTCACAGACACAGAAATAGAGACAGTCACACACACACACACACACACACACACACACACACACACACACACACACATTTCTGGCAGGTCTGGTAGTACAGCATATGGTGAAGGCTGGGACTGTCTGGGGTCTGTGGGCATGAGAGCTGCTGCCTTACAATCTCTTCAAGCCAGCTTTGAACCTGTCATCAATGAACACAGTGCAGGAGGTTTTTGAAATCTCATCTCTTTCTAGAAGAAGTGGCTGGTGGGTGGGCCTTCCAGAGGCTGCCCAATGAGCGTGCTGCAGGGCCGTGTGGGCTTTGCTCAATGTTGCTCGCCAATCACTGTCTATGGTCCTTGACACTCCTGGGCGTGTCCTAGCACACTGGCCAATGATATTGCTGGCAGGGTTTCTGGGAGTGGCCTAGGCCTCTGGAATATCAGAGCATGGCTGGTGCCCTGTCTGCAGTCCTTCTGAAGTAAGCCCGACAATGGGAGCTCAGAACTGGCCTTAAAAGGCTGGGCGTGCTTCCAGGAAGTGCGAAGCAGGGTTCACCCAGGGCCCTGCCTTGCAGAAGCTATCCAGTGTGCATGTGTATAACTCCTTTTGAGCCTGTGCCTCTGTGGATGTGTGCGTGAGTGTAACTGTGAGAGTGTATGTTTGTGTGTGTTTGTGTGTGTGTGAGGGAGGGAGAGAAAGAGAGAAAAACAGAATCACTGTGACACAGGTGATATTGTGCAAAACACTTGGCACATTCTGATTTACAGGTCAATATTGACACCATCGTAGCACTCCTTGGCCCTTGGAAACTTTTCTTATTTTCAGATGTAAAGACACTGAAGAGGGAGAGGTTTTTGCCCTGAGGCTTGCACTGGGAGCTAGCAGCTGCCCTGTGTGTGTTGCCAGACTAGGAAACTTTTGGTGCCTGTCCATGTGGAGATTGTCCTAGATGAGTTCCTTCTCGAGTCTTTTTAGCTAGGTCCCATTGCAGCTGCATATAGCTAATGATTTGGAGATTTTACTCCTTTGGACAATTCTTTTCCTGATGCACAGATTCTCTCGAGGTTTTAGCAATCAATTGTCTGACTGTCATATCGCATCCAGTGTAGAAAATGACTACATTAGTCTCTTGCTGTCTCTCTCTCTCTCTCTCTCTCTCTCTCTATATATATATATATATATATATATATATATACATATATATGTATATAAAACATGTAGAGGTCTGAAAATATATTTTATCTAGACACCTGCACAGCTCTGGATTCGGGTAATATTACGGACACATCTGGCCCTTCTGAGTAACAGTCATGAGAGACATCTCACAGAGCCATTCGTTTACCACTTGTCACTCTACAAATCTCTCTCAGCACAAACTACAGCTGCTAAATCATCTACTTCCGTTTGCTCTTTTTGTCCACCGAGTCCTATAACAAAACTGTAAATAAAAGAAGAAATACACATAGTGAGGTTCCCTGCACACAGGACAGGCTGAGGCTGGACCAGGGAGATAAAATACATCAGCCTGCATTTGGCTGGAGCATCACTGAAACTATTTCCAATTTGGAGAGGCAAGCGCCATTTTGGAGAGTGGGCTGCAGGCCAAGTGTTGCTTCTCAGAGTGGGCTAAGACATAGATGTTCTAAGTGTAACATTTCCACACAAACATAAAATAACAATGCCACTGATAAGAAGTATGCATGGGCATGGAATGTTTGTCTTCAGTGCTCTGGCACTGACCAACACAGGGCCAGGATTTATGTCCATTTCAGTCACTGTCATTCTGTCTCTCTGACTGTCTCTACGTGCCTTCTTCCCCGGACCCTTTGTGGAATTCAATGCATGCATTGTGAACTCGGTATTCCTGGTGTTGAAATTTTCCTTTCTTTGCCCTTTGGATTAGTCTCGTGCATATGGCGTAGTACAGAGGGGAACTGAGGAGACAGCATTCCTGTTGCAGGTAACAGGCATTTGTCTATCTTCAGCTGCAGCTGTCCAGGCCCTCTGTGCTTGACTCCCATTCTCCAGGGCCCTAAGGCGGACACTCTACCTAAATGAAGCCCTCCTCAATTTCTTGCACCACATCCTTGTCCTTATTCCATGAGAGCCCAGGTGAAGAGAAGTGAAACTCTACCACCCTGGGAGACATTGTGCTTTCCCTCTATAGGACCGAATTTAAAGGATCTGTGGTACTAATGGCCACAGCAGTGTCCAAATTTTCCATGCAAAACGGTAGCTTCCAGGGTTCAGAAAGAGGGTGTTTTGATGGCTGTGAAATGTCTTTTCTAAGTGCCTCCTGGGGTTTCAAATCCTTTTGAAACCTGAAGTTCCTTCTTCTCTCTAGGGGATATTCTCAACTCTGGCCCAAAGTCCCTCCCAACTAGGAGCACAGCTATCCCTGTGTCAGGAGGTCTGCCAGCCTGCTAGCTCCAGGAGGGATTCCTGAGTATGTCTTCAGGCCCCAAGTGATAACAGGTGTTTCCAATTGCCTTTATTAGCAGCAGCCAGGACCTCAGGTGAGGGGCGGGCTTTGATCTCCACTGGAAGCTCCTAATTCAGCTAATGGAGGCATTCATCTTCCTTTTGTCTCTCCATAGCAATGGCCCAGGGAATTTGTGCATCCTGCAAGCAGAGCGACTTTGTATGGGAGACTAATACATGCCTACTTCTGGGAATCTCTCTGAGTGTGATGTGTGGACAGGAGGACACCATGATCAGGGACTGTGAGGCCACAGGAGCAATTGCCTTAGCCGGACACAAAGGGTAGGTGTGATGTTTCGGGTTCATCCACTATTGTTTGGTCAAACACAGTTCCCATCTATGTTGAAACACAGCTCTTTCTGGCTTCATTCATTACATGGGATTGTAATCTGTTGCCCTGAGCAGTGGACTGAGAGTCTGGAGGCTGAGTAGGCAGCGAAACGTGAGTGGACAGGCTCCTGCACAGGCTCCTGCCCCTGAATTCTGAGGGGTTCCCCAGCTTACCCCATTGGCAGTGTTTGGATAATAGTGAGGCATGGGATTGAATAGGGAACTCAGGAGAGGGAGACATGGGAGTCCCTTTGCATGTGCATTCTTGCTTAGCCAGAATCTGGGCTAGCTGGCTTGCCCTGACCAGGTAGGTTCTCTGTACATAAGTCGCAGGTGAGGCTGGCTACCTTCCCACGCATAATCTGAGACTACTATATGTGAGCTCTGAGCACACACAGACTCAGACAGACAGAGACACACACACACATACACATTACTGTCAGGTCTGGTAGTACAGCATATGGTGAATGCTGGGGCTGTCTGGGGTCTGTGGGCATGAGAGCTGATGCCTTACAATCTCTACAAGCTAGCTTTGAACCTGTCATCAATGAACACAGTGTAGGAGGTTTTTGAATTCTCATCTCTTTCCAGCAGTAGTGGCTGGTGGGCGGGCCTTTCTGCGGCTGCACAATGAGTGTGCTGCAGGGCCGTGTGGGCGGTGCTCAATGTTGCTGGCGAATCACTGACTAGGGGCCTTGATACTCCTGGGCGTGTCCTAGCACACTGGCCAATGATATTGCTGGCAGGGTTTCTGGCCGTAGCCTAGGCCTCTGGCATATAAGAGCATGGCTGGTGCCCTGTCTGACGGCCTTCTAAGTAAGCCCGACAATGGGAGTTCAGAGCTGGCCTTAAAAGGCTGGGCATGTTTCCAGGAAGTGCGAAGCAGGGTTCACCCAATGCCCTGCCTAGCAGAATCTGTCCATTGTGCATTTGTATAACTCCGTTTGTGCCTGTGCCGCTATGGATGTGTGCGTGTGTGTAATTGTGAGAGTGCATGTTTGTGTGTGTGTGTGAGGGAGGGAGAGACAGAGAGAACAACAGAATCACTGTGGAACAGGGGATTTTGTGCAAAACACTTGGCACATTCTGATTCACAGGTCAATATTGACACCATTGTAGCTCTCCTTGGCGCTTGGTCACTTTGCTTATTTTCAGATGTAAAGACACTGAAGAGGGAGAGGTTTTTTCCCTGAGGCTTGCACAAGGAACTAGCAGCTGCCCTGTGTGTGCTGCCAGACTAGGAAACTTGTGTTGCCTGTCCATGTGGAGAGTCTCCTGGAGGAGTTCCTTCTCGAACCTTTTGAGCTAGGTCCCGTTGGAGCTGCATATAGCTAATGATTTTGAGATTTTACTCCTTTGGACAATTCTTTTCCTGATGCACAGTTTCTCTCCATGTTTTACCAATCAATTGTCTGAATGTCATATCACATCCATTGTAGAAAATGACTACATCAGTCTCTTGCTCTCTCTCTCTCTCTGTCTCTCTCTCTCTCTCTCTCTCTCTCTCTCTCTCTCTCTCTCTCTCTATATATATATATATATATATATATATATATATATATATGTAACATGTAGAGGTATGAAAATATATTTTAGCTAGAGACCTGGACAGCTCTGGATTCTGGTAGTAATGCGGATACACCTGGCACTTCTGAGCCACAGTCATGAGAGATATCTCACAGAGCCATTCGTTTACCTCTTGTCACTCTACAAATCTCTCTCAGCACAAACTACAGCTGCCAAATCATCTACTTCCCTCTTGCTCTTGTTGTCCACCGAGTCCTATCCCAAAACTGTAAATCAAAGAAGAAATAGACATAGTGTGGTTCCCTGTACACAGGACTGGTTGATGCTGGACCAGGGAGATGAAATACACCAGCCTAAACTTGGCTGGAGCATCACTAAAACTATTTCCCATTTGGAGAGGCAAAGGCAGTTTTGGAGAGTGGGATACAGGCCTAGAGTTGCTTCTCAGAGTGGGATAAGACCTAGATGTTCTAAGTGTAACCTTTCCTCACAAACATAAAATAACAATGCCACTTGTAAGAAGTATGCATGGGCATGGAGGGTTTGTCTTCAGTTCTCTGGCACTGATCAACACAGGGCGAGAATTTCTGTAGTTTTCAGTCACTGTCATTCTGTCTCTCTGACTGTCTCTACGTGCCTTCTTCCCTGGACCCTTCGTGGAAGTCAGTGCATGCATCGTGAACTCGGTCTTCCTGGTGTTGAAATTTTCTTTCTTTGCCCTTTGGATTACTTAATCTCATGCATATGTTGTAGTACAGAGGGGAACTGAGGACACAGCATTTCTGCTGCAGGTTCCAGGCATATGTCCATCTGCAGATGCAGCTGTCCAGGCCCTCTGTGCTTGTCTCCCATTCTCCAGGGCCCTGTGGCTGACACTCAGCCTAAATGCAGCCTTCCTCAGTTTCCTGAACCGCACCCTTGTCCTTATTCCATGAGAGCCCAGATCAGAGAAGTGAAGCTCTACCACCCTGCCACACACATTGTGCTTTCCCTCTATTGAGCCCAATGTAAAGGATCTGTGGTACTCATGGCCACACCAGTTTCCAGATTTTCCATGCAAAACGGAAGCTTCCAGGGTTCTGAAAGAGGGTGATTTGATGGCTGTGAAAAGTCTCTTCCAAGTGCCTCATGGGTTCAAATCCTTTTGAAACCTGAAGTTCTTTCTTGTATCTAGGGAATATTCACAACTCTGGCCACAAGGCCCTCCCAACTAGGAGCACAGCTATCCCGGTTGTCTGGTGTCTGTGGACATGAGACTGCTGCCTTACAATCTCTACAACCCAGGTTTCAACCAGTCATGTATGAAAACAGTGTGGGACGTTTTTGACATCTGGTCTATTTCCAACTCTTCTATTTCTCTTCTTGCCTTCTCTGTCTCTGACTCTCAGAGGCTCTCACTCACTCTGTCTGTGCTCGTTAATATTTTACTTATATATTACTTTACTGACAGGCCCAGATACTGGAGCCTCAGTTTGTAAGTCTTTCTGAAACAAGCCATATTCTGTCTCCTCATTTCCATGCCAGTATCACTCAGAGTTTATAATAAAGTGATTTTTTGCAAAACACTTGGTACATTCTTATTTACAGCTCAATATTGACACCATTGTAGCTCTCTTTGGCCCTTGGTCACTTTTCTTCTTTTCAGATGTAAAAACACTGAAGAGGGAGAGGTTTTTGCCCTGAGGCTTGCACTGGGAACTACCAGCTTCCCTGTGTGTGTTGCCAGACTAGGAAACTTGTGGTGCCTGTCCATGTGGAGAGTCTCCTTGATGAGTTCCTTCTCAAGCTTTTTCTCTCTGTCCCGTTGTAGCTGCATATAGCTAATGATTTGGAGAGTTTACTCCTTGGACAATTCTTCCCCTGATGCACAGTTTGTAATATCGAATCCATTGTAGAAAATGACTACATCAGTCTCTCTCTCTCTCTCTCTCTCTCTCTCTATATATATATATATATATATATATATATATATATATATATATATATTATATATATATGTAACATGTAGAGGTCTGAAAATATTATCTAGCTAGAGACCTGCACAGCTCTGGATTAGGGTAAGAATGCGGATACACTTGGTCCTTCTGAGCGAAAGTCATGAGAGACATCTCACAGAGCCATTCATATACCTCTTATAACTCCACAAATCTCTCTCTGCAAAACAACCTCTGCCAAATCGTCTACTTCCCTCTTGCTCACTTTCTCCAACGAGTCCTATCCCAAAACAGTAAATCAAAGAAGAAATAGACATAGTGCAGTTCCCTGCACACAGCACAGTCTGAGGCTGGACCACGGAGATGCAATACACCAGCCTGCATCTTGGCTGGAGCATCACTAAGACTACTTCCAAATTTTAAAGGCGAGGGCAGTTTTGGAGAGTGGGCTGCAGGCCAAGTGTTGCTTCTCAGAGTGGGCTAAGACCTAGATGTTTTTAAGTGTAACCTTTCCTCACAAACATAAAATAACAATGTTACTTGTAAGAAGTATGCATGGGCATGGAGGGTTTGTCTTCATTGCTCTGACTTGATCAACATAGGGCCAGAATTTCAGTCCTTTTCTGTCACTGTAATTCTGTCTCCCTGACTGTCTCTCGGTGCCCTCTTAACTGGGCCCTTATTGGAAGTCAGTGCATGCATCGTGATCTCTGACTTCCTGGTGTGGAAATTTTCCTTTCTTTGCCCTTTGGATTACTTAGTATCATGCATATGGTGTAGTACAGAGGGGAGCTGAGAATAAAGTGTTCCTGCTGCAGGTAACAGGCATATGTCCATCTCCAGCTGCAGCTGTCCAGGCACTCTGTGCTTGACTCCTATTCTCCAGGGCCCTGTGGCTGACACTGAGCCTAAATGCAGCCTCCTCATTTTCCTGCACAGAATTCTTGTCCTTATTCCATGAGAGCCCTGGTCAAGAGAAGTGAAACTCTACCACCATGGCACACACATTGTGCTTTCCCTCTATTGGGGCGAATGTAAAGTTTCTGTGGTACTGATGGCCACACCAGTGTCCAGATTTTCCATGCAAAACAGAAGCTCCAGGGTTCAGAATGAGGGTGTTTTGATGGCTGTGAAATGTCTTTTCCAAGTGCCTCCAGGGGTTTCAAAACCTTTTGAAACCTGAAGTTCTTTCTTGTATCTAGAAAATATTCTCACCTCTGGCCCGAAGGCCCTCCCAACTAGGAGCACAGCTATCCCGGGTTCAGGAGGTCTGCCAGCCTGCTAGCTCCTGGAGGGATTCCTGAGTATGTCCTCAGGCCCCAAGTGGTAGCAGGTGTTTCCAATTGCCTTTATTAGCAGCCAGGCCCTCAGGTGAGGGGAGGGGCTGTGATCTCCACTGGAATCTCCTAATTCAGCCAATGGTGGCATATATCTTCCTTTTGTCTCTCCATAGCAAGGGCCTGGAGAGTTTGTGCTTCCTGCAAGCAGAGCGACTTTGTATGGGAGACTCATACATGCCTACTTCTGGGAATCTCTCTGAGTGTGATGTTTGGACACCAGGACACCATGATCAGGGATTGTGAGGCCACAGGAGCAATTGCCTTAGCCGGACCCAAAGGGGAGGTGTAAGGGGCTGGGTTCATCTACTATTGTTTGGTCAAACACAGTTCCCATCTATGTTGGAACTCTTTCTTGGTTCTTTGTGGGCTTGTAATCTGTTGTCCACTGAGAAGTGGAATGGGAGCCTGGAGGCTGAGTATGCAGCCAAGCATGATTGGACAGGGTCCTGCCGCTGAATTCTGAGGGGTGCCCCAGCTTCCCCCATTGGCAGTGTTTGGATGATAGTGAGGCATGTGATTGAACTGGGATCTCAGGAGAGCAAGACATGAGAGTCCCTCTGCATATGCATTCTTGCTGAGCCAGAATCTGGGCTAGCTCGCTTTCCCTAACTAGCTAGGTTCTCTGTACATAAGTTGCAGGTGAGGCTGGCTACCTTGCCACCCATGATCAGAGCCGGAGTTCTGAGCACACACAGACACACACAGACAGACAGACACACACACACATTACTGTCAGGTCTGGTAGTACAGCAAATGGTGAAGGCTGGGGCTGTCTGGGGTCTGTGGGCATGAGACCTGCTGCCTTACAATCTCTAAAGCCACGTTTGAACCTGTCATCAATGAACACAGTGTAGGAGGTTTTTGAATTCTGGTCTCTTTCCAACTCATCTATTTCTCTTCTCGCCTTCTCTGTCTCTAACTCTCACATGCTCTCACACACTCTGTCTTCAATCATTAATATTTTACTTATATACTTATTTTTCTGACAGGCCCAGATATACAAAGAGAGTTACCAGAGCACTGCTGAGCTCTGGCTTGTTTTGTTGGTGATATCACCTAAGCTACTGGAGCCACAGCTTTGTATCTCTGTGACACAAGCAAAATTCTGTCTCCTCATATCCATGGCAGTATCTCTCAGACATTATAATAAACATATACATACATATATGTATATATACATATATATCTGTCAATTTTAGAATTCTCTCTCTCTTTCTCTCAACTTGTAAAGGTCTGAAAATATTTTTAGCTAGAGAACAGCACAGCTCTGTATTAGGGTAGTAAGGTGGATACACCTGGCCCTTCTGAGCCACAGTCTTGAGAGACATCTAACAGAGATATTCATATACCTCTTATCAGTCTACAAATCTCTCTCAGCACAAACTACTGCTGCCAAATGATCTACTTCCCTCTTGCTCTTTTTCTCCACCGAGTCCTATCCCAAAACTGTAAATCAAATAAGAAATAGACATAGTGCAGTTCCCTGCACATAGGACTGTCTGAGGCTGGACCACGGAGATGCAATACGACAGCCTGCATATTGGCTGGAGCATCACTAAGACTACTTCCAATTTGGAGAGGCGAGGGTAGTTTTGCAGAGTGGGCTGCAGGCCAAGTGTTGCTGCTCAGAGTGGGCTAAGACCTAGATGATCTAAGTGTAACATTTCCTCACAAACATAAAATAACAATGCCACTTGTAAGAAGTATGAATGGGCATGGAGGATTTCTCTTCAATGCTCTAGCACTGATCAACACAGGTCCTGAATTTCTGTACTTTTCTGTCACTGTCATTCTGTCTCTTTGACTGTCTCTACGTGCCTTCTTCACTGGGCCCTTACTGGAAGTCAGTGCTTTTATTGTTAACTCGGTCTTCCTGGTGTTCAAATTTTCCACTCTTTGCCCTTTGGATTATTTAATCTTGTGCATATGGCACAGTACAGTGGGGAACTGAGGAGGCAGCGATCCTAATACAGGTAACAGGCATATGTACATCTCCAGCTGCAGCTGTCCAGGCCCTCTGTATTTGACTCCCATTCTCCAGGGCCCTGAGGCTGACACTCAGCCTAAATGCAGCCCTCCAAAATTTCCTGCACTGCATTCTCGTCCTTATTCCATGAGAGCCCAGGTCAAGAGAAGTGAAAATCTACCACCCTGGCACAAACATTGTGCTTTCCCTCTATTAAGCCGAATATAAAGCATCTTTGGTACTGATGGCCACACCAGTGTCCAGATTTTCCACGCAAAACGGAAGCTTCCAGAGTTCTGAAAGAGTGTGTTTTGATATCTGTGAAATGTCTTTTCCAAGTGCCTCATGGGGTTTTGAAATCCTTTTGAAACCTGAAGTTCTTTCTTGTATGTAGGGAATATTCTCACTTCTGGCCAGAAGGCCTTCCCAACTAGGAGCACACCTACCTCGGGGTCAGGAGGTGTGCCAGCCTGCTATCTCCTGGAGGGATTCCTGAGTATGTCCTCAGGGCCCAAGTGGTAACAGCTGTTTCCAATTGCCTTTATTAGCATCAGCCAGGCCCTCAGGTGAGGTGCGGGGCTGCGATCTCTACTGGAAGCTCGGAATTCAGCCAATGGAGACATCCATCTTCCTTTTGTCTCTCCATAGAAAGGGCCCAGGGAGTTTGTGCTTCCTGCAAGCAGAGCGACTTTTATGAGACACTCATGCATGCCTACTTCTGGGAATCTCTCTGAGTGTCATGAGTGGGCACCAGTACACCATAATCAGGGCTTGTGAGGCCACAGTAGCAATTGCCTTAGCCGGACCCAAAGGGGGGGTGTAAGTGGCTGGGTTCATCCACTATTGTTTGGTCAAACATAGTTCCCATCTATGTTGGAACTCTATCTGAGTTCGTCCTGGGCTTGTAATCTGCTACCCTGTGTAGTGGACTGGGAGGCTGGAGGCTGAGTATGCAGCCAAACGTGACTGGGCAGGGTTTTGCCCCTAAATTCTGAGGGGTGTTCCAGCTTACCCCATTGGCGCAGTGAGCATGATAGTGAGGCGTGAGATTGAATCCGGAACTCAGGAGAGCGAGACATGAGAGTCCCTTTGCATATGCATTATTGCTGAGCCAGAATCTTGGCTTGCTGGCTTTCCCTGACCAGCTAGGTTCTCTCTACATAAGTTGCAGGTTAGGCTGGCTACCTTGCCACCCATGCTCTGAGACTACTATAGGTGAGTTTGAGCACACACTGACACACACTGACCGACGGAAAGACACACACACACATTACTGTCAGGTCTTGTAGTACAGCATATGTTGAAGGCTGGGGCTGTCTGTGATCTGTGGGCATGAGAGCTGTTGCCCTACAATCTCTACAAGCCAGGTTTGAACCTGTCTTCAATGAACACAGTGTATGAGGTTTTTGAATTCTGGTCTCTTTCCAACTCATCTATTCCTCTTCTCACCTTCTCTGTCTCTAACTCTCACATGCTCTCACACACTTTGTCTTCTCTCATTAATATTTTACTTATATACGTATTTTAATGACAGGCCCAGATATACAAAGAGAGTTACCAGAGCACTGCTGAGCTCTGGCTTGTTATGTTGGCTATTTCACCTATGCTATGGTGCCTCAGTTTGTAAGTCTTTCTGACACAAGCCATATTCTATCTCCTCATTTCCCTGCCAGTATCACTCAGAGTTTATGTTAAAGATATACATACATATATAAATATATATACATATATATATATCTGTCATTTTTAGAATTGTTGACACATGTATTTGACCTTTATTCAGAAATACCACATTTATAACAGCCTTTTTTCAGAAATAATTGGCCATATAGTAGGAGCAGCATTCAATACAAAAAGAAATAATAGAACCTTCCAGTAGCATTTCTAATCGTGTTACTATAAGCATCCTTATTGTAATTATCATAGCCCAAAGCTTCCCTTCTTTTTCTAGTGTAAGCCTCAATACGTATGTGTTTGTTTTCTTTTTATGGAAATCTTAATTTCCCTCTTTCCTGAAGTGTTAGCGAATTTTTGAAGCAGCCCTCTGTTTCTCAACAGATGGTTTCTATGTTTCTACTGTAATCAGGTCTTCCTGTGGTTTTTGTTTTCATTTTTTTTATTTTTTCAAGTCCTCCTAGATCATCCCCATTTATTTGCATATTTATTTATTTGGTCAGGTATCACATGAGGGGTCATTTCTTCTACTTGATAGATTTTCTCTTATAATTGAAGGGAACTTTTGACGCACAATACATTTCCTGGGGAAAATACTACACAATATGGTGAAGGCATGGTTTGTCTGGCGTCTGTGGGCATTAGAGCTGCTGCCTTACAATCTCTACAACCCAGGTTTGAACCTGTCATGAATGAACACAGTCTAGGGGGGTTTTGTGTTCTGGTCGATTTCCAACTCTTCTATTTCTCTTCTCGCCATCTCTGTCTCTGACTCTCACTGCCTCTCACTCACTCTGTCTGCATTCAGTAATATTTTACTTATATCCTTATTTTATTGACAGGCCCAGATATACAAAGAGAATTGCAAGAGCACTGCTGAGCTCTGGCTTGTTTTGTTGGTGATTTCACCTAGGCTAATGGAGCCTCAGCTTTGTAAGTCTCTCTGACACAAGCCATATTCTGTCTCCTCATATCCATGGCAGTATGTCTCAGACTTTATAATAAAGATATAAATCCATATACATATATATATATATATATACATATATAAATATACATATATATATGTGTCACTTTTGGAATTGTCAACCTATGTAATTGATCTTAATCAGAATTAACACATTTATAACAGCTTCCTTTTTCATTAATAACTGGCCACATAGTTGAAGCAGGATTCAATACAATTATAAATAATAGAACTTTCCAGTAGCATTTCTAATAGAATTTCTATCAGCATCCTTATTGTAAATATTATAGTACAGAACTTGCCTCCTTTCTCTAGTGTAAGCTTCAATACATATGAGTTTCTTTTCAATCTCCTGAAATCTTAATTTCCCTGGAATCTGAAGTGTCTCACAATTTTTGAAGCAGCCCTCTGTTTCTCAGCAGATGGTTTCTATGTTTCTGCTCTAATCAGGTCTTCTTGTGTTTTTGTATTTATTTTTCATTTTTGTCAAATCATCCTAGATCATTCAAATTTATGTGCATATTTATTTATTTATTTATTTGTTTATTTAGTCCTATATTACATGAGGGGTCATTTCTACTGCTTGATATATTTTTCTCTTATAATGGAAGGGAAGTTTACACTCACAATACATTTCCTGTGGTAAATACAACACACATATGGTGAAGGCTGGGGTTGTCTGGGGTCTGTGTACATGAGACTGCTGCCTTACAATCTCTACAACCAAGGATTGAACCTGTCATGTATGAACACAGTGTGGGAGGTTTTCGACTTCTGGTCTCTTTCCAACTCTTCTATTTCTCTTCTTGCCTTCTTTGTCTCTGACTCTCACAGGCTCTCACTCACTCTGTCTGCATTCATTAATATTTTACTTATATATTCTTTTACTGACAGGCCCAGATATACAAAGAGAGTCACCAGGGCACTGCTGAGCTCTGGCTTGTTTTGTTGGCGATTTCACCTAGGTTTCTGAAGCCTCAGCTTTGTAAGTCTCTCTGGCACAAGCCATACTCTGTCTCCTCATAGCCATGCCAGTATCCCTCATAGTTGATAATAAAGATACACATACATATATGTACATATATATACATATATATCAGTTATTTTTAGAATCCTTGATCTTTTTATTTGATCTTAATGCAGAATTACATTTATAACAGCCTCCTTATTCATAAATAATTGGTCACATAGTTGAAGCAGGATTCACTACAATTTTAAATTAGAAACCTTCCAGGAGCATTTCCAATAGCCCTTCTATCAGTATCCTTATTGTAATTATCATAGCACATAACTTGCCTCCATTTTCTAGTGTAAGCTTCAATATGTATGCGTTTCTTTTCATTCTCAGGGATTCTTAATATGCCTGGACCCTGAAGTGTCAGGGAATTTTTGAAGCAGCCCTCTGTTTCTCAGCAGACATTTTCTATATTTCTGCTGTAATCAGGTCTTCCTGTGGTCTTTGTTTTTATTTTTTGTTTTTTTTTCAAATCCTTCTAGATCATCCCCATTTATTTGTATATATATTTATTTATTTAGTCTAATATCACATGAGGGGTCATTTCTTCTGCGTGATAGATTTTCTCTTATAAATGAAGGGAACTTCTGACACACAATACATTTCCTTTTGCAGATACTACACACTAATACAACTACTATTGCACTGTTTTTGACAGTGACATCCAATGCATAATGGATTAGTATTGCATGGCTCTAGAGAATGCTCACTATTTAACCTACAATGTTTCTAACCTCCCAAATATTTATTCTGTTCTTTCTTGGGGGGTGAATGGTTTACAGTCAACAGTTACATGTAATAATGGGCAAGGGGGGTAATTTTTCCCACTTTCCCTGTATTTCTGTACATCACTTGTAACTTTCTTATTGAGGAGATGGAAACAGTCATAAATTGATAGAGCAGGCCCCAAGAAGGAAGAGAAACAGAGAGACAGCTGCAGCTATGATTTGCCACTAGCCCAGCTTTTCCCTAGCTGGGTAAGTGGTGACCAGGGGCTCAAAATGGGGTCCAGGGCTTCCACATAGTTCTCTGGCATTCTTGCTTATCCAGAATCTGGGCTAGCTGGCTTGCCCTGACCAGCTAGGTTCTCTGTACATAAGTTGCAGTTGGGGTTGGCTACCTTGACATCCATGCTCTGAGACTACTACAGATGAGCTCTGAGCACTCACAGACACACACAGTCAGACAGACAGACACACACACACACACATTACTGATAGGTCTGGTAGTACAGCTTATGGTGAAAGCTGGGGCTGTTTGGGGTAAGTGGGCATGAGAGCTGCTGCCTTACAATCTCTACAAGCCAGCTTTGAACCTGTCATTAATGAACACAGTGTAGGAGGTTTTTGAATTCTGGTCTCTTTCCATCTCATCTATTTCTCTTCTCGCCTTCTCTGTCTCTAACTCTCACATGCTCTCACACACTCTGCCTTCAATCATTAATATTTTACTTATATACTTTTTTTACTGACAGGCCCAGATATACAAAGAGAGTTACCTGAGCACTGCTGAGCTCTGGCTTGTTGTGTTGGCGATTTCACCTAGGCTACTGGAGCCTCAGTTTGTAAGTTTTTCTGACACAAGCCATATTCTGTCTCCTCATTTCCATGCCAGTATCACTCAGAGTTTATAATAAGGATATACATACATATATATATACATATATATTTATATATCTGTTATTTTTAGAATTGTCTAACTATGTATTTGACCTTAATTCAGAATTACCACATTGATAACAATCCAGTTTTTCAGAAATAATGGCCATATTTTTGGAGCAGCATTCAATACAAATATAAATAATAGAACCTTTCAGTAGAATTTCTAATAGTGTTTCTATCAGCATCCTTATTGTAATTATCATAGCCCAGAACTTCCCTTCTTTTTCTAGTGTACGCTTCAATACATATGTGTTTGTTTTCTTTCTCCGGCAATCTTAATTTCCCTGGACCCTGATGTGTTAGGGAATTTTTGAAGCAGCCCTCTGTTTCTCAGCAGATGGTTTCTATGTTTCTGCTGTAATCAGGTCTTCTTGTGGTTTTTGTTTTTATTTATTTTTTTTATTTTTTCAAGTCCTCTTAGTTCATCCCCATTTATTTGCATATTTATTTATTTAGTCAGGTATCACATATGGGGTCATTTCTTCTGCTTGATAGATTTTCTCGTATAATTGAAGGGAACTTTTGAAGCATTTCATGGGGCAAATAGTACAAACATATGGAGAAGGCTTGGGTTCTCTGGGGTCTGTTGGCATTAGAGCTGCTGTCTTACAATCTCTACAACCCAGGTTTGAACCTGTCATTAATCAACAAAATCTAGGGGGGTTTGACTTCTGGTCTATTTCCAACTCTTCTATTTCTCTTCTCGCCTTATCTGTCTCTGATTCTCACAGGCTCTCACTCACTCTGTCTGCACTCAGTCATATTTTTCTTATGTCCTTATCTTATTGACAGGCCCAGATATACAAAGTGAGTTGCCAGAGCACTGCTGAGCTCTGGCTTTTGTGTTGGTGTTTTCACCTAGGCTACTTGAGCCTTAGCTTTGTAAGTCTCTCTGACACAAGCCATATTCTGTCTCCTCATATCCATGGCAGTCTCTCAGACTTTATAATAAAGATATACATCCTTATACATATATAAATATACATATATATATCTGTCATTTTTGGAATTGTCAACCTATGTAATTGATCTTAATCAGAATTAACACATTGATAACAGCTTCCTTTTTCATTAATAATTGGACACATAGCTGGAGCAGGATTAAATACAATTATAAATAATAGAACCTTCCAGTAGCATTTTAATAACATTTCTATCAGCATCCTTATTGAAATTATCATAGTACAGAACTTGCCTCCTTTCTCTACTGTAAGCTTCAAGACATACGAGTTTCTTTTCATTCTCCTGAAATCTTAATTTCCCTGGACTCTGAAGTGTCTCAGAATATTTGAAGCAGCCCTCTGTTTCTCAGCAGATGGTTT
Source organism: Erinaceus europaeus (assembly GCF_950295315.1). Taxonomy (NCBI): domain Eukaryota; kingdom Metazoa; phylum Chordata; class Mammalia; order Eulipotyphla; family Erinaceidae; genus Erinaceus; species Erinaceus europaeus. The sequence continues at coordinate 1,647,982 of NW_026647114.1, forward strand.
TTATGTTTCTGCTGTAATCAGGTCTTCTGGTGGTTTTTGTTTTCATTATTTTTTATTTTTTTCAATTCCTCCTAAATCATCCCAATTTATTTGCATATTTATTTACTTATTTAGTCCTATATAACATGAGGGGTCATTTCTTCTGCTTGATAGATATTTCTCTTATAATGGAAGGGAAATTTATACTCACAATACATTTCCTCTCGTAAATAGTACACACATATGTTGAAGGCTGAGGTTGTCTGGGGTCTGTGGACATGAGACTGCTGCCTTACAATCTCTACAACCCAGGTTTGAACCTGTCATGTATGAACACAGTGTGTGAGGTTTTTGACTTCTCGTTTATTTCCAACTCTTCTATTTCTCTTCTTGCCTTCTCTGTCTCTAACTCTCACAGGCTGTCACTCACTCTGTCTGCACTCGTTAATATTTTACTTATATATTATTTTACTGACAGGCCCAGATATACAAAGAGAGTCACCAGAGCACTGCTGAGCTCTGGCTTGTTTTGTTGGCAATTTCACCTAGGTTTCTGGAGCCTCAGCTTTGTAAGTCTCTCTGGCACAAGCCATACTCTGTCTCCTCATAGCCATGCCAGTATACCTCATAGTTTATAATAAAGAAACACATACATATATGTACATATATATATATATATATATATATCAGTCATTTTTAGAATTGTTGACCTTTTTATTTGATCTTAATGCAGAATTACCACATTTATAACAGCCTCTTTATTCATAAATAATTGGTCACATAGTTGGAGCAGGGTTCAGTACAATTATAAATTATAAACCTTCCAGGAGCATTTCCAGTAGCCTTTCTATCAGTATCCATATTGTTATTATCGCAGCAGAGAACTTGCCTACAATTTCTAGTGTAAGTTTCAATATGTGTGTGCTTCTTTTCATTCACGGGAATTCTTAATTTGCCTGGACCCTGATTTGTTAGGGAATTTTTGAAGCAGCCCTCTGTTTGTCAGCAGACGTTTTCTATATTTCTGCTGTAATCAGGTCTTCCTGTGGTATTTGTTCTCATTTTTTATTTTTTTCAAATCCTCCTAGATCGTCACCATATATTTTCATATTTATTTATATATTTATTCCGATATCACATGAGGGGTCATTTCTTCTGCCTGATAGATTTTCTCTTATAATTGAAGGGAACTTTGGACACACAATACATTTCCTTTTGCAGATACTACACACTACTACAACTACTACTGCACTGTTTTTGACAGTGACATCCAATGCACAATGGATTAGTATTGAATGGCTCTAATAAATGTTCCCTATTTAACCTACAAACTTTTTAACCCCACAAATATTTATTCTGTTCTTTCTTGGGGGATGAATGGTTTACAGTCAACAGTTACATGTAATAGTGGATACGGGGGTGATTTTTCCAAATTTCCCTGTATTTCTGTACATCATTTGTAACTTTCTTATTGAGGAGAAGTAAACAGTCATAAATTGAGAGAGCAGGGCCCAAGCAGGGAGAGAGACAGAGAGACTGCTGCAGCTCTGATTTGCCACTAGCCCAGCTTTTCCCTAGCTGGGTAAGTGGTGACCAGGGGCTTAAAATGGGGTCCTGGGCTTCCTAATAGTTCTCTGCCATTCCTGCTTAGCCAGAATCTGGGCTAGCTGGCTTGCCCTGACCAGCTATGTTCTCTGTACATAAGTTGCAGGTGAGGCTGGCTACCTTGACATCCATGGTCAGAGACTACTACAAGTGAGCTCTGAGCACACACAGACACACACAGACAGACAGACACACACACAGATACACACACAAATTAGTGTCAGGTCTGGTAGTACAGCATATGGTGAAGGCTGGGGCTGTCTGGGGTCTGTGGGCATGAGAGCTGCTACCTTACAATCTCTACAACCCAGGTTTGAACATGTTATGAATGAACAGAGTGTAGTAGGTTTTTGAATTCTGGTCTCTTTTCAACTCTTCTATTTCACTTCTCGACTTCTATGTCTCTGACTCTCCAGGCTCTCACTCACTCAGTCTGCACTCAGTAATATTTTACTTATATCAGTATTTTACTGACAGGCCCAGATATACAAAGAGAGTTGCCAGAGCACTGCTGAGCTCTGGCTTCTTTGTTGTGTTTTCACCTAGGCTACTTGAGCCTCAGATTTGTAAGTCTCTTTGACAAAAGCCATATTCTGTCTCCTCATATCCATGGCAGTATCTCTCAGACTTTATAATAAAGATATACATCCATATACATATATAAATGTACATATATAAATACACACACACACACACACACATATATATATATATATATATATATATATATATATATATATATATATATATATATGTCATTTTTGGAATTGCCAACCTATGTAATTGATCTTAATCAGAATTATCACATTTATAACAGCTTCTTTTTCATGAATAATTGGCCACATAGCTGGAGCAGGATTCAATACAATTATAAATAATAGAACCTTCCAGTAGCATTTCTAATAGCATTTCTATCAGCATCCTTATTGAAATTATCATAGTACAGAACTTGCCTCCTTTCTCTAGTGTAAGCTTCAAGACATATGAGTTTCTTTTCATTCTCCTGAAATCATAATTTCCCTGGAATCTGAAGTGTCTCAGAATTTTTGAAGCAGCCCTCTGTTTCTCAGCAGATTGTTTCTATGTTTATGCGGTATTCAGGTCTTTCTTTGCTTTATTTTTTATTTTTTTTCAAATCCTCCTCGATCATCCCCATTTATTTGCATATTTATTGATTGATTTAGTCCTATATTCCATGAGAGGTCATTTATTCTGCTTAATAGAATTTTCTCTTATATTTGAAGGGAAGTTAACACTCACAATACATTTCCTGTCATAAATACTACACACATATGGTGAAGGCTGGGGTTATCTGGGGTTTGTGGACAAGAGACTGCTGCCTTACAATCTCTACAACCCAGGATTGAAACTGTCATGTATGAATACAGTGTGGGAGGTTTTTGACTTCTAGTCTCTTTCCAACTCTTCTATTTCTCTTCTTGCCTTCTCTGTCTCTGACTCTCACAGGCTCTCCCTCACTCTGTCTGCACACATTAATATTTTACTTATATATTATTTTACTGACAGGCCCAGATATACAAAGTGAGTCACCAGGCCACTGCTGAGCTCTGGCTTGTTTTTTTTGGCGATTTCACCTAGGTTTCTGGAGCCTAAGCTTTGTAAATCTCTCTGGCACAAGCCAAACTCTGTCTCATAGCCATGCCAGTATACCTCATAGTTTATAATAAAGAAACACATACATATGTGTACACACACACACACACACACACACACACACACACACACATATATATATCAGCCATTATATATATATATCATGCCTGTGCCTAGATGGATGTGTGTGACTGTGACAGTGTGTGTTTGTGTGTGTGTAAGTGTGTGAGGGAGGGAGAGAGGGAAAGAACAACAGCTACTTTCCACACATGCTCTGAGACTACTATAGGTGAGCTCTGAGCACACAGATACACAGACAGACAAACAGACTGACAGACACACAGACACATTACTGTCATGTCTGGTAGTACAGCATATGTTGAAGGCTTGGGCTGTCTGGGGTCTGTGGGCATGAGAGATGCTGCCTTACAATCTCTACAAGCCAGCTTTGAACCTGTCATCAATGAACACAGTGTAGGAGGTTTTAGGATTCTGGTCTCTTTCCAACTCATCTATTTCTCTTCTAGCCTTCTCTGTCTCTAACTTTCACATGCTCTCACACACTCTGTCTTCACTCATTAATATTTTACTTATATACTTATTTTACTGACAGGCCCAGATATACGAAGAGAGTTACCAGAGCACTGCTGAGCTCTTGTTTGTTGTGTTGGCGATTACACCTAGACTACTGGAGCCCCAGTTTGTAAGTCTTTCTGACACAAGTCATATTCTGTCTCCTCATTTCCATGCCAGTATCACTCAGAGTTTATAATAAAGTGATTTTTTGCAAAACACTTGGTACATTCTGATTTATAGCTCAATATTAACACCATTGTAGCTCTCTTTGGCCCTGGTCACTTTTCTTCTTTTCAGATGTAAAAACACTGAAGAGGGAGAGGTTTTTGCCCTGAGGCTTGCACTGGGAACTACCAGATGCACTGTGTCTGTTGCCAGACTAGGAAACTTGTGGTGCCTGTCCATGTGGAGAGTCTCTTTGATGTGTTCCTTCTCAAGCCTTTTTCGCTCTTTCCCGTTGGAGCTGCATATAGCTAATGATTTTGAGATTTTACTCCTTTGGACAATCTTTTCCTGATGCACAGTTTCTCTCCAGGTTTTAGCAATCAATTCTTTGAGTGTCCTATAGAATCCATTTTAGAAAATGACTACATCTGTACCTCACTCTCTCTCTCTATATATATATATGTAACATGTAGAGGTCTGAAAATATTTTTTAGCTGGAGACCTGAACAGATCTGGATTAGGGTAGTAATGCGGATACACCTGGCCCTTCTGAGCCACAGTCATGAGAGACATCTCAGGGAGCTGTTTGTATACCTCTTATCACACTACACATCTCTCAGCACAAACTACCAGTGCCAAATCATCTACTTCCCTCTTGCTCTTCTTGTCCACCAAGTCCTATAACAAAACTGTAAATCAATGAAGAAATAGACATAGTGCAGTTCCCTGCACACAGGACAGTCAGAGGCTGGGCCATGGAGATGCAATTCGCCAGCCTGCATCTTGGCTGGAGCATCACTAAGACTACTTCAAAATTGGTGAAGCAAGGGCAGTTTTGGAGAGTAGGCTGCAGGCCAATTGTAACTTCTCAGAGTGGGCTAAGACCTACATGTTTTAAGTGTAACCTTTCCTCACAAACATAAAATAACAATTCCACATGTAAGAAGTATGCATCGGCATGGAGGGTTTGTCTTCAGTGCTCTGGTACTGATCAACACAGGGCCAGAATTTCAGTCCTTTTCTATCACTGTTATTCTGTCTCTCTGACTGTCTCTACATGCGTACTTCACTGGGCCCTTATTGGTAGTCATGCATCGTGATCTCGGACATCCTGGTGTTGGAATTGTCCTTTATTTGCCCTTTGGATTATTTAGTCTCCTGCACCGCATTCTTGTCCTTATTCTATGAGAACCCAGGTCAAGAGAAGTGAAACTCTATCCCCCTGCACACACATTGTGCTTTCCCTCTATTAAGCCGAATGTAAAGGATCTGTGGTACTGATGGCCACACCAGTGTCCAGATTTTCCACACAAAACGGAAGCTTCGAGGGATCTGAAAGAGGGTGTTTTGATGGCTGTGAAATGTCTTTTCCAAGTGCCTCATGGGGTTTTCAAATATTTCTGATACCTGAAGTTCTTTCTTGTATCTAGGGAATATTGTCACTTTTGGCCAAAAGGGCTGCCCAACTAGGAGCACAGCTATACCTGTGTCAGGAGGTCTACCAGCCTGCTAGCTCCTGGAGGGATTCCTGAATATGTCCTCAGGGATCAAGTGGTAACAGGTGTTTCCAATTGCCTTTATCAGCAACAGCCAGGCCCTCAGGTGAGGTGCAGGGCTGTGATCACCACTGTTAGCTCCGAACTCAGCCAATGGAGGCATCCATCTTTCTTTTGTCTGTCCATAGCAAGGGCCCGGGGAGTTTGTGCTTCCTGCAAGCAGGGCGACTTTGTATGGGACACTGATGCATGCCTACTTCTGGGAATCTCTCTGAGTGTGATGTGTGGACACCAGGACACCATGATAAGGGATTGTGAGGCCGCAGGAGCAATTGCCTTAGCCGGAGCCAATGGGTAGGTGTAAGGGACAGGGTTCATCCACTATTGTTTGGTCAAACACAGTTCCCAACAATGTTGAGACACAGCTCTTTCTGGGTTATTTCTGGCCTTGTAATCTGCTGTCCACTGAGAAGTTGATTGGGAGCCTGGAGGCTGAGTATGTAGCCAAACGTGACTGGACAGGGTCCTGCCCCCGAATTCTGAGGGGTGCCACAGCTTCCCCCATTGGCAGTGTTTGGATGATAGTGAGGTGTGAGATTGAATCATGAACTCAGGAGAGTGAGACATGAGAGTCCCTTTGCATATGCATTCTTGCTTAGCCAGAATCTGGGCTAGCTGGCTTTCCCTAACCAGCTAGGTTCTCTGTACATAAGTTGCAGGTGAGGCTGGCTACCTTGCCCCCCATGCTCTGAGACTACTATAGGTGAGTTCTGAGCACACACAGACACACACTCAAGACAGACAGATAGACAGACAGACACACACACACACACACACATTCATATCAAGTCTGGTAGTACAGCATATGTTGAAGGCTGGGGCTGTCTGGGGTCTGTGGGCATGAGAGCTGCTACCTTACAATCTCTACAAGCCAGGTTTGAACCTGTCATCAATGAACACAGTGTAGGAGGTTTTTGAATTCTGGTCTCTTTCCAACTCATCTATTTCTCTTCTCGCATTATCTGTATATAACTCTCACATGCTCTCACACACTGTGTCTTCTATCATTAATATTTTCCTTATATACTTATTTTACTGACAGGCCCAGATATACAAAGAGAGTTACCAGAGCACTGCGGAGCTCTGGCCTGTTGTGTTGGCGATTTCACCTAGGCTACTGGAGCCTCAGTTTGTAAGTCTTTCTGACACAAGCCATATTCTGTCTCCTCATTTCCATGCCAGTATCACACAGAGTTTATAATAAAGTGATTTGTTTTGCATAACACTTGGTACATTCTGATTTACAGATCAATATTGACACCATTGTATCTCTTTTTGGCCCTTGGTCACTTTTCTTCTTTTCAGATGTAAAAACATCTACTTCTGGGAATCTCTTTGAGTGTGATGTGTGGACACAAGGACACCATAATCAGGGATGTGAGGCCACAGGAGCACTGTCTTAGCCGGACCCAAAGGGTAGGTTTAAGGGACCAGGTTCACCCACTATTGTTTGGTCGAACACAGTTGCCATCTATGTTCAAACACAGCTCTTTCTGGGTACTTTATATGCTTATAATCTGCTGCCCTGAGCAGTGGACTAAGAGCCTGGAGGCTGAGTAGGCTGACAAAGATGACTGGACAGAATCATGCCCCTGAATTCTGAGGGGTGTCCCAGCTTCCCCTGGATGATAGATAGTGAGGCATGGGATTGAATATGGAACTCAGGAAATTTATACATGAGAGTCCTTTTGTATGGGACACACATGCATGCCTACTTGTGGGAATCTCTCTGAGTGTGATGTGTGGACACCAGGACACCATGATCAGGGATGTGAGGCCACAGGAGCAATTGCCTTAGCCAGACCCAAAGGGTAGGTTTAAGGGCCCGGGTTCATCCACTATTGTTTGGTCGAACACAGTTCCCATCTATGTAGAAACACAGCTATTTCTGGGTTCTTTCTATGCTTATAATCTGCTGCCCTGAGCAGTGGACTGAGAGTCTGGAGGCTGAGTAGGCAGCCAAACATGACTGGACAAGCTCATACCCCTGAATTCTGAGGGGTTCCCCAGCTTCCCCCGTTGGCAGTGTTTGGATGATAGATAGTGAGGCATGGGATTGAATAGGGTACAAAGGAGATTTTGACATCAGAGTCCCTTTGCATATGCATTCTTGCTTAGCCAGAATCTGGGCTAGCTGGCTTGCCCTGACCAGCTAGGTTCTCTGTACATAAATTGAAGTTGAGGCTGGCTACCTTGCCACCCATGCTCTGAGACTACTATAGGCGAGCTCTGAGCATACACAGACACACACAGACAGACAGACAGACACACACACACACACACACACACACACACATTATTGTCAGGTCTGATAGTACAGCATATGGTGAAGGCTGGGGCAGTCTGGGGTCTGTGGGCATGAGAGCTGCTTCTTACTATCTCTACAAGCCAGCTTTGAACCTGTCATCAATGAACACAGTGTAGGAGGTTTTTGAATTCCTACTCTTTCCAGCAGAAGTGGCTGGTGGGCGGGCCTTCCACAGGCTGCCCAATGAGCGTGCTGCAGGGCCGTGTGGGTGGTGCTCAAGGTTGCTGGCCAATCACTGACTAGGGGCCTTGACACTCCTGGGTGTGTCCTTGCACAATGGCCAATGATATTGCTGGCAGGGGTTCTGGGCGTGGCCTAGGCCTCTGGCCTATTCGAGCATGGCTGGTGCCCTGTCTGATGGCCTTGTGAAGTAAGCCAGACAATGGGAGCTCAGAGCTGGCCTTAAAAAGCTGGGCGTGATTCCAGGAAGTGTGAAGCAGGTTTCAGCCCAGGGCCCTTCCTTGCAGAAGCTGTCCAGTGTGATGTGTATAACTCCGTTTGTGCCTGTGCCTCTGTGAATGTGTGCGTGTGTGAGAGTGTGTGTTTGTGTGTGTCTGAGGAGAGTGTGTGTTTGTGAGAGTGTGTGTTTGTGTCTGAGGAGAGTGTGTGTTTGTGTGTGTCTGAGGGAAGGAGAGAGAGAACAACAGAATCACTGTGGCACAGGCGATTTTGTAAAAAACATTTGGCACATTCTGATTTACAGCTCAATATTGACACCATTGTGGCTCTCCTTGACCCTAGGTCTCTTTTCTTATTTTCAGATGTAAAGACAGTGAAGAGAGAGAGGTTTTTTTCCCTGAGGCTTGCACTGGGAACTAGCAGCTGCCCTGTGTGTGTTGCGATACTAGGAAACTTGTGGTGCCTGTCCATGTGGAGATTCTCCTGGATGAGTTCCTTCTCGAGCCTTTTTCGATCGGTCCCGTTGGATCTGCATATAGCTAATGACTTGGAGATTTTACTCCTTTGTACAATTCTTTTCCTGATGAACAGTTTCTCTCCAGGTTTTAGCAATCAATTGTCTGAATGTCATATCGCATCCATTGTAGAAAATGACTACATCAGTGTCTTGCTGTCTCCCTCTCTCATTATATATATATACATATATATATATGTGTATATATATGTATATATATGTATATATATGTATATATATGTATATGCATATATATATATATATATATATATATATATATATATATAACATGTAGAGGTCTGCAAATATATTTTAGCTAGAGACCTGTACAGCTCTGGATTCTGGTAGAAATGCGGATACACCTGGCCATTCTGAGCCACAGTCATGAGAGACATCTCAGAAAGCCATTCGTTTACCTCTTGTCACTCTACGGATCTCTCTCAGCACAAACTACCACTGCCAAATCATCTACTTCCCTCTTGCTCTTTTTGTCCACCGAGTCCTATCCCAAAACTGTAAATCAAAGAAGAAATAGACATAGTGCAGTTCCCTGAACACAGCGCAGGCTGAGGCTAGAGCAGGGTGATGAAATACGCCACCCTGCATTTGGCTGGAGCATCACTAAAACTACTTCATATTTGGAGAGGCAAGTGCAGTTTTGCAGAGTGGGCTGCAGGCCAAGTGTTGCTTCTCAGAGTGGGCTAAGACTTAGATGTTCTAAGTGTAACCTTTCCTCTCAAACATAAAATAACAATCACATTTGTAACAAGTATGCATGGGCATGGAGGGTTTGTCTTCAGTGCTCTGGCACTGATCAACACAGGGGCAGAATTTCTGTCCTTTTCAGTCACTGTCATTCTGTCTCTCAGACTGTCTCTTTGTGCCTTCTTTCCTGGACCCTTCCTGGAAGTCAGTGCATGCATCGTGAACTCGGTATTCACGTTGTTGAAATTCTCCTTTCTTAGCCCTTTGGATTACTTAGTCTTGTGCATATGGCGTAATACAGAGGGGAATTGAGGAGACAGCCTTGCTGCTGCAGTTAACAGGCATATGCCCATCTCCAGCTGCAGCTGTCCAGACCCTCTGTGCTTGACTCCCATTTCCAGGGCCCTGTGGCTGACACTCAGCCTAAATGCAGCCCTCCTCAATTTCCTGCACCACATACTTGTCCTTATTCCATGAGAGCCCAGGTTAAGAGAAGTGAAACTCTACCACCCTGGCACACACATTGTGCTTTCCCTATATTGGGCCAAATGTAAAGGATCTGTGGTACTGATGGCCACAGATTTTCCACGCAAAACAGAAGCTTCCAGGGTTCAGAAAGAGGGTGTTTTGATGGCTGTGAAATGTATTTTCCAAGTGCCTCCTGGGGTTTCAAATCCTTTTGAAACCTGAAGTTCTTTCTTGTATCTAGGGAGTATTCTCACCTCTGGCCCGAAGGCCCTCCCAACTAGGTGCACAGCTATCCAGAGGTCAGGAGGTCTGCCAGCCTGCTAGCACATGGAGGGATTCCTGAGCATGTCCTCAGGCCCCAAGTGGTAACAGGTGTCTTCAATTGCCTTTATTAGCAGAAGCCAGGCCGTCAGGTGAGGGGCGGGGCTGTGATCTCCACTGGAATCTACTAATTCAGCCAATGGAGGCATCCATCTTCCTCTTGTCTCTCCATAGCAAGGGCCCGGGGAGTTTGTGCTTCCTGCAAGCAGAGCGACTTTGTATGGGACACTGAAGCATACCTACTTCTGGGAATTTCTCTGAGTGTGATGTGTGGACACCAAGACTTGTGGTGCCTGTGCATGTGGAGAGTCTCCTGGATGACTTCCTTCTCGAGCCTTTTTCGATCGGTCCCTTTGGATCTGCATATAGCTAATGATTTGGAGATTTTACTCCTTTGGACAATTCTTTTCCTGATGCACAGTTTATCTCCAGGTTTTAGCCATCAATTGTCTTTATGTCATATCGAATCTATTCTAGTGTCTCTCTCTGTCTCTCTCTCTATATATACATACATACATACATATATATATATATATATATATATATATATATATATATATATATATGTAACTTGTAGAGGTCTGAAAATATTTTTAGCTAGAGAACAGCACATCTCTGTATTAGGGTAGTAAGGTGGATACACATGGCCCTTCAGAGCCACAGTCATGAGAGACATCTCACAGAGCGATATCATTTATCACTCTACAAATCTCTCTCAGCACAAACTACCACTGCCAAATCATCTATTTCCCTCTTGCTCATTTTGTCCACCGAGTCCTATCCCAAAACTGAAACTCAAAGAAGAAATAGACATATTGCAATTCCCTGCACACAGGACAGGCTGAGTCTGGACCAGGGAGATGCAATACGCCAGCCTGCATCTTGGCTAGAGCATCACTAAGACTACATTCAATTTGGAGAGGCGGGGTCAATTTTCGAGAGAGGGCTGCCGGCCAAGTGTAGCTTCTCAGAGTGGTTAACTCCTAGATGTTCTAAGTGTAAGCTTTCCTCACAAACATATAATAACAATGCCACTTGTAAGAAGTATGCATGGGCTTGGCGGGTTTGTGTTCAGTGCTCCGGCACTGATCAACAAAGGGCCAGAATTTCAGTCCTTTTCTGTCTCTGTCATTCTGTCTCTCTAACTGTCTTTACGTGCCTTCTTTCCTGGGCCCTTACTGGAAGTCAGTGCATGCATCGTGAACTCGGACTTCCTGGTGTGGAAATTTTCCTTTCTTTGCCCTTTGGATCACTTAGTCTTGTGCATATGGCGTAGTACAGAGTGGAACTGAAGAGACAGCCTTCCTGCTGCAGGTTCCAGGCATATGTCCATCTGCAGCTGCAGCTGTCCAGGCTCTCTGTGCTTGACTTCCATTCTCCAGGGCCCTGAGGCTGACACTCAGCCTAAATGCAGCCCTCCTCACCTTCCTGCACAGCGTCATTGTCCTTATTCCATGAGAGCCCTGGTGAAGAGAAGTGAAACTCTACCACCTTGGCACACACATTGTGCTTTCCCTCTATTAAGCCGAATGTAAAGTATCTGTGGTACTGATGGGCACACCAGTGTCCAGATTTTCCATGCAAAACGGAAGCTTCCAGGGTTCTGAAAGAGGGTGTTTTGATGGCTGTGAAATGTCTTTTCTAAGTGCCTCCTGGGGTTTCAAATCCTTTTGAAACCTGAAGTTCGTTCTTCTATCTAGGGGATATTCTCTACTCTGGCCCAGAGTCCCTCCCAACTAGGAGCACAGCTATCCAGGTGTCAGGAGGACTGCCAGCCTGCTAGCTCCAGGAGGGATTCCTGAGTATGTCTTTAGGCCCCAAGTGGTAACAGGTGTTTCCAATTGCCTTTATTAGCAGCAGCCAGGACCTCAGGTGAGGGGTGGGTTTGATCTCCACTGGAAGCTCCTAATTCAGCCAATGGAGGCATTCATCTTCCTTTTGTCTCTCCATAGCAATGGACCAGGGAATTTGTGCATCCTGCAAGCAGAGCTACTATGTATGTGAGACTCATGCATGCCTACTTCTGGGAATCTCTCTGAGTGTGATGTGTGGACACGAGGACACCATGATCAGGGATTGTGAGGCCACAGGAGCAATTGCCTTAGCTGGACACAAAGGGTAGGTATGATGTTTCGGGTTCATCCACTATTGTTTGGTCAAACACAGTTCCCATCTATGTTGAAACATAGCTCTTTCTGGGTTCATTCTGGGCTTGTAATCTGCTGCCCTGAGCAGTGGACTGAGAGTCTGGAGGCTGAGTAGGCAGCCAAACGTGACTGGACAGGCTCCTGCACTGGCTCCTGCCCCTGAATTCTGAGTGGTGCCCAAGCTTACCCCATTGGTAGTGTTTGGATGATAATGAGGCATGGGATTGAATAGGGAACTCAGGAGAGGGAGACATGACAGTCCATTTGCATGTGCATTCTTGCTTAGCCAGAATCTGGGCTAGCTGGCTTGCCCTGATCAGGTAGGTTCTCTGTACATAAGTTGCACTTGAGGCTGGCTACCTTCCCACGCATAATCTGAGACTACTATAGGTGAGCTCTGAGCACACACAGACACAGACAGACAGAGAGACACACACACATACACATTACTGTCAGGTCTGGTAGTACAGCATATGGTGAATGCTGGGGCTGTCTGGGGTCTGTGGGCATGAGAGCTGATGCCTTACAATCTCTACAAGCTAGCTTTGAACCTGTCATCAATGAACACAGTGTAGGAGGTTTTTGAATTCTCATCTCTTTCCAGCAGTAGTGGCTGGTGGGCGGGCCTTTCTACGGCTGCACAATGAGTGCGCTGTAGGGCCCAGTTGGCGGTGCTCAAGGTTGCTGGCGAATCACTGACTAGGGGCCTTGATACTCCTGGGCGTATCCTAGCACACTGGCCAATGATATTGCTGGCATGGTTTCTGGGCGTAGCCTAGGCCTCTGGCATATCAGAGCATGGCTGGTGCCCTGTCTGCGGCCTTCTGAAGTAAGCCCGACAATGGGAGCTCAGAGCTGGCCTTAAAAGGCTGGGCATGCTTCCTGGAAGTGAGAAGCAGGGTTCACCCAAGGCCCTGCCTTGCAGAAGCTGTCCAGTGTGCATTTGTATAACTCCGTTTGTCCTGTGCCTCTGTGGATGTGTGCGTGGGTGTAACTGTGAGAGTGTGTGTTTGTGTGTGTTTGTGTGTGTGTGTGAGGGAGGGAGAGACAGAGAGAACAACAGAATCACTGTGGAACAGGTGATTTTGTGCAAAACACTTGGCACATTCTGATATACAGCTCAATATTGACACCATTGTAGCTCTCCTTGGCCCTTGGTCACTTTGCTTATTTTAAGATTTAAAGGCACTGAAGAGGGAGAGGTTTTTGCCCTGAGGCTTGCACAAGGAACTAGCAGCTGCCCTGTGTGTACTGCCAGACTAGGAAACTTGTGTTGCCTGTCCATGTGGAGAGTGTCCTGGAGGAGTTCCTTCTCGAACCTTTTGAGCTAGGTCCCGTTCGAGCTGCATATACCTAATGATTTTGAGATTTTACTCCTTTGGACAATTCTTTTCCTGATGCACAGTTTCTCTCCATGTTTTAGCAATCAATTGTATGAATGTCATATCGCATCCATTGTAGAAAATGACTATATCAGTGTCTTGCTCTCTCTCTCTGTATATATATATATATATATATATACAGGTATAGGTCTGAAAATATATTTTAGCACAGCTCTGGATTCTGGTAGTAATGCGGATACACCTGGCACTTCTGAGCCACAGTCATGAGAGACATCTCACAGAGCCATACGTTTACCTCTTGTCACTCTACAAATCTCTCTCAGCACAAACTACAGCTGCCAAATCATTTACTTCCCTCTTTCTCTTTTTGTCCACCGAGTCCTATCCCAAAATTGTAAATCAAAGAAGAAATAGACATAGTGAGGTTCCCTGTACACAGGACAGGCTGATGCTGGACCAGGGAGATGAAATACACCAGCATAAATTTGGCGGAGCATCACTAAAACTATTTCCAATTTGGAGAGGCAAGGGCAGTTTTGGAGAGTGGGCTACAAGCCTAGTGTTGCTTCTCAGAGTGGGCTAAGACCTAGATGTTCTAAGTGTAACCTTTCCTCACAAACATAAAATAACAATGCCACTTATAAGAAGTATGCATGGGCATGGAGGGTTTGTCTTCAGTGCTCTGGCACTGGTCAACATAGGGCGAGAATTTCTGTAGGTTTCAGTCACTGTCATTCTGTCTATCTGACTGTCTCTACCTGTCTTCTTCCCTGGACCCTTTGTGGAAGTCAGTGCATGCATTGTGAACTCGGTCTTCCTGGTGTTCCTTTGGATTACTTAATCTCATGCATATATTGTAGTACAGAGGGGAATTGAGGACACAGCATTCCTGCTGCAGGTTCCAGGCATATGTACATCTGCAGCTGCAGTTGTCCAGGCCCTCTTTGCTTGACTCCCATTCTCCAGGGCCCTGTGGCCCTAAATGCAGCCCTCGTCAATTTCCTGAATCACACCCTTTTCCTTATTCCATGAGAGCCCATTTCAGAGAAGTGAAGCTCTACCACCCTGGCACACACATTGTGCTTTCCCTCTATTGGGCCGAATGTAAAGGATCTGTGGTACTGATGGCCACACCAGTGTCCAGATTTTCCATGCAAAACAGAAGCTTCCAGTGTTCTGAAAGAGGGTGTTTTGATGGCTGTGAAAAGTCTTTTCCAAGTGCTTCATGGGTTCAAATCCTTTTGAAACCTGAATTTCTTTCTTGCATCTAGGGAATATTCTCAACTTTGGCCACAAGGCCCTCCCAACTAGGAGCACAGCTCTCCCGGTGTCAGGATATCTGCAAGCCTGCTAGCTCCTGGATGAATTCCAGAGTATGTCCTCAGTTCCCAAGTGGTAACAGGTTTTTCCAATTGCCTTTATTGGCAGCAGCCAGGCCCTCAGGTGAGGGGCGGGGCTGTGATCTCCACTGGAAAGTCCTAATTCAGCCAATGGAGGCATCCATCTTCCTTTTGTCTCTCCATAGCAAGAGCCCATGGAGTTTGTGCTTCCTGCAAGCAGAGCGACTTTGTATGGGACACTCATGGATGCCCACTTCTGGGAATCTCTCTGAGTGTGATGTGTGGACACCAGGGCACAATGATCAGGGACTGTGAGGCCACAGGAGCAATTGCCTTAGCCGGATCCAAAGTGGAGGTGTAAGGGGCTGGGTTCATCCACTATTGTTTGGTGAAACAAAGTTTCCATCTATGTTGGAACTCTTTATGGGTTCTTTCTGGCATTGCAATCTGCTGTCCACTGAGAAGTGGACTGGGAGCCTTGAGGCTGAGTATGCAGACAAACATGACTGGACAGAATCCTGCCCCTGAATTCTAAGGGGTGCCCCACCTTCCCCTGTTGGCAGTGTTTGAATGATGGTGAGGCATGGGATTGAATCGAGAACTCAGTAGAGCAAGACAAGAAAGTCCCTTTGCATATGCATTCTTGCTTAGCCAGAATCTGGGCTAGCTGGCTTGCACTGACCAGCTACGTTCTCCATACATAAGTTGCAGGTGAGGCTGGCTACCTTGCCACCCATGCTCTGAGACTACTACAGGTGATCTCTGAGCACACGCAGACACACACAGTCAGACCGACAGAAAGACAGACATACACACACACACACACACACATTACTGTCAGGTTTGGTAGAACAGCATATGGTGAAGGATGGGGCTGTCTGGGGTCTGCGGGCATAAGAGCTGCTGCCTTACAATATCTACAAACTTGCTTTGAACCTGTCATCAATGAATACATTGTAGGAGGTTTTTGAATTCTGAGACACTGAAGAGGGTGAGGTTTTTGCAGGGAGGGTTGCATTGGGAACTATCAGCTGCCCTGTGTGTGTTGCTAGACTAGGAAACTTGTTGTGCCTGTCCATGTGGGGAGTCTCCTTGATGAGTTCCTTCTCCAGTATTTTTCGATCTGTCTTGTTGGAGCTGCATATAGCTAATGATTTTGAGATTTTACTTCTTTGGATAATCCTTTTCCTGATGCACAGTTTCTCTCCAGGTTTTAGCAATCAATTGTCTGAATGTCATATCGAATCCATTGTAGAAAATGACTTATCAGTGTCTCTCTCTCTCTATCAGCTAGATTCTCTGTACATAAGTTGCAGTTGAGGCTGGCTACCTTGACCCCCATGCTCTGAGACTACTACAGGTGAGCTCTGAGCACACACAGTCAGACCGACAGACAGACAGACAGACAGACACACACACACACACATTACTGTCAGGTCTGGTAGTAGAGCATATGGTGAAGGCTAGGGCTCTCTGGGGTCTGTGGACATGAGAGCTGCTGCCTTACAATCTCTATGAGCCAGGTTTGAACCTGTCATCAATGAACACAGTGTAGGAGGTTTTTGAAATCTGAGACACTGAAGAGGGAGAGGTTTTTGCCCTGAGGCTTGCACTGGGAACTAGCAGCTGCCCTTTGTGTGTTGCCAGACTAGGAAACTTGTGGTCCTGTCCATGTGGTGAGTCTCTGGATGAGTTCCTTCTCTAGCCTTTTTAGATCGGTCCCATTGGAGCTGCATATAGTTGATGATTTGGAGATTTTACTCCTTTGGACAATTATTTTCCTGATGCACAGTTTCTCTCCAAGTTTTAGCAATCAATTGTCTGAATGTCATATCGAATCCATTGTAGAAAATGACTACATCAGTCTCTCTCTCTCTCTCTCTCTCTCTCTCTCTCTATATATATATATATATATATATATATATATATATATATATATATATATATATTGATGGCCACACCAGTGTCCAGATTTTCCATGCAAAATGGAAGCTTCCAGGGTTCAGAAAGAGGTTGTTTTGATGGCTGTGAAAAGTCTTTTCCAAGTGCCTCATGGGGTTTCAAATCCTTTTGTAACCTGAGGTTCTTTCATTTATCTAGGGAATATTCTCATCTCTGGCCAGAAGGTCTTCCCAACTAGGAGCACAGCTATCCTGGGTCAGGAGGTCTGCCAGCCTGCTAGCTCCTGGAGGGATTTCTGAGTATGTACTCAGGTCCCAAGTGGTAACAGGTGTTTCCAATTGCCTTTATTAGCAGCAGCCAGGCCCTCAGGTAAGGGGAGGGGCTGTGATCTCCACTGGAAAATCCTAATTCAGCCCATGGAGGCATCCATCTTCCTTTTGTCTCTCCATAGCAAGGGCCCGGGTAGTTTGTGCTTCCTGCAAGCAGAGCGACTTTGTATGGGACACTAATGGATGCCTACTTCTGGGAATCGCTCTGATTGTGAGGTGTGGACACCAGGACAACATGATCAGGGATTGTGACTCCACAGGAGCAGTTGCCTTAACAGGACCCAAAGGGGAGGTGTAAGGGGCAGGGTTCATCCAGTATTGTTTGGTCCAAAACTGTTCCCATCTATGTTGAGACACAGCTCTTTCTGGGTTCTTTCTGGGCTTGTAATCTGCTGTCCACTGAGAAGTGGACTGGAAGCCTGGAGGCTGAGTATGAAACCAAACGTGACTGGACAGGGTCCTGCCCCTGTATTCGGAAGGGTGCCCCAGCTTCCCCCGTTGGCAGTGTTTGGGTGATAGTGAGGCATGAGATTGAATCAGGGACTCAGGAGAGCAAGACATGAGAGTCCCTTTGCATATGCATTCTAGCTTAGCCAGATTCTGGGCTAGCTGACTTTCCATGACCAGCTAGGTTCTCTATAGATAAGTTGCAGGTCAGGCTGGCTACCTTGTAACCTATGCTCTGAGACTAACAAAGGTGAGTTCTGAGCACACAGATACAAACACAGACAGACAGACAGACAGACACACACACACACACACACATTAATCTCAGGTCTGGTAGTACAGCATATGGTGAAGGCTGGGGCTGCTGTTTGGGGTCTGTGGGAATGAGAGCTGCTGCCTAACAATCTCTGCAAGCCAGGTTTGAACCTGTCATCAATGAACATACTGTAGGCGGTTTTTCAATTCTGGTCTCTTTCCAACTAATCTATTTCTCTTCTAGCCTTCTCTGTCTCTAACTCTCACATGCTCTCACACACTCTGTCTTCACTCATTAATATTTTACTTATATACTTATTTTACTGACAGGCCCAGATATGTTGGTATGCATGAGACCCCTTCTGTTTCATTTAGTTTAAATCCCCCCTGCTTAACACTATTCTATTTATATAACCGCTGTTAACAAGCACCTCCCTCCAGGGCATTGGTTCAATCCCCACTGTTTCATGATATGTTTTTGCTCCACCCCCCCTCCTTGTCACACCCTGATCCCCTCTTTGTCACACTCTGATTTTCACCAGTCACTTTTCTTTCCACCCTCTCTATGTCACATCCTGTTTCCACCCTACTTGGGAAGTATATATAAAGACAGCATTGTGAGTTTTAGAGTACTGTACTGTACCTTGAGTTTAGCTTAGCTCGTCTTAGATTGTGCTGCGTCCTGCATGAGTAAAGAGATACTGCGTACAGCTCAACTATGAGTCCCTGGTCGTCTGTTACCTGCCCGTGAAGCCAGCCTGGCGAAAACAACATAACCCATCGAAAACAACATATGGCGCCTGAACAGGGACTGAAATAAGCCCTGAAACATGGACCGGCATCAACGTGGGACCCTACCCCCCCATCGTCCAGATAAGTAAACTTGGCTACCCATCCACCATGGGTTGCCTTTCTACTTACGAAGAGGTTTGCCAAAGCCTCTACTGTTTCATCATGAGACAGTTACTCTGTCTCTGGAACATTTTGCTCTGGGCCAAACTTTGTTTCCCTGACTGGGAACTTTGGTTTCTTATGACCGGGATCATAGAGCTTGGGAGATGCACGGAGATTTCTCCTTGGACTTTCTGGATTCCCTCTCCCATGTTTCCTGATGAAAAGGACTACATTTTGCTCCAGGCCACACTTTGGTTCTTTATGACCGTGATCGTAGACCTTGGGATATGCATGGGGATTTCCCCTGGAACTTTCTGGACTTCTTCTCGAATGTTTCCCATGGAGAAGGACTACTCTAATTTGAAGAACATTCTCAAGTACCCTGGCAGTTCCCAAGTATGGAGACACGTGGTTAGTTCTACTCTCCTGATTGGATTCTTTCTTCAATGGGAAGACACTTTTAAAAATGGGTGCCTGAAGCAATCCAGCAGGAACAGTCAGAAACACCCTAAATGGAATTTCGAGGACCTTTTTGGACTAGGTCGCCCTCCGGGGATTCTTAATCCTACATGGTGAGATCTTGATAATCTGGTTCAAGTTGCGTTTCATAAGAAAATGATTTGAATGACTGAATTTTTGTTTGACATTGACTTAAAAAAATGCTGGACGCAGCCATGATTTCTAGAGACATCCAGAAACAATCCAAAAAATTGTTTTTTTCCTCCTTTGATTTCTCTTTTACGTCTTGACATGAATCTGAAACGTTTAATCCTGAAAACTGTATGAGTTATGGGTGGGGCAGATAGTGCAATGATTATGTTAATTATTCTCATGCCTGAGGCTTTTAACCATGGTTCTTCTGTTTACCTTTCCACATTTTATTGAGTTTAAACTATTTAAACAACCTTAAAATCATACTAGAAAGGACTTCCAATTATAATGGAGTTATCAATTATAGTAAACTTCTAATCTGCTACAAGTTTTGTTTGACAAGTAAGTGAATTTCAGCTGTCAAAGTCTTCACATGAAAAAGCATCTATTCAAATAGAATTCCTGGAAATCCATTTGGATACTGTTCTCTGACATCGCCCCCGGAAACCAATGATGAGACCTGGCACGACCTGAAGAAACAGATTCACAGACTCCAAAGATCACTCTCTACGGAAAAGCAGAATTCAGGTGGCCGACATTCCCCATCGAGACAGACTTACAGTTTCATCCCTTGGCATTTTCTTCTGTGGTCAGCTACTTTGGACTGACACCTCCATCGGACTTACTGGTACACGCTGCTGTGTTTCTCAAAGATTAACTTCAGCCAATTGCCTTGAGATATTATAGACCATGTCCCCTCGCCTGCAGGCTCTGTCCCAGAGGCAGAAAACTCCCCCTCCTTATTAGGTTATGCCCACAGAGGCAAGAGATGCCCCCAGAGGCATGAAGCACTCCCAGAGGCAAGAAATGCCCTTTCGCCTGCTAGGCCTTGCCCTTTGAGGCAAGAAAAGCTCCACTTGGCATCACACTGGTTATTGCTGCTCGCCTATTTTGTTTTCCATGTCATATGCCAGTTCTTTTGAAAACGCCTGTACAATATACATTTCTGTTCACCCCACAATGGCCATTAGTTAAAAAGAAAGGGGGAATTGTTGGTATGCATGAGACCCCTTCTGTTTCATTTGGTTTAAATCCCCCCTGCTTAACACTATTCTATTTATATAACCGCTGTTAACAAGCACCTCCCTCCAGGGCATTGGTTCAATCCCCACTGTTTCATGATATGTTTTTGCTCCACCCCCCCTCCTTGTCACACCCTGATCCCCTCTTTGTCACACTCTGATTTTCACCAGTCACTTTTCTCTCCACCCTCTCTACGTCACATTTTGTTTCCACCCTACTGGGAAGTATATATAAAGACAGCATTGTGAGTTTTAGAGTACTGTACTGTACCTTGAGTTTAGCTTAGCTCGTCTTAGATTGTGCTGCGTCCTGCATGAATAAAGAGATACTGCGTACAGCTCAACTATGAGTCCCTGGTCGTCTGTTACCTGCCCGTGAAGCCAGCCCGGCGAAAACAACATAACCTGTCGAAAACAACCTAACCCGTCAAAAACGACACAGATATACAAAGAGAGTTACCAGAGCACTGCTGAGCTCTAGCTTGTTTTGTTGGCGATTTCACCTAGGCTACTGTAGCCTCAGTTTCTATGTCTTACTGACACAAGCCATATTCTGTCTCCTCATTTCCATGCCATTATCACTCACAGTTTATAATAAAGTGATTTTTTTGCAAAACACTTGGTACATTCTGATTTAAATATCAATATTGACACCATTGTAGCTCTCTTTGGCCCTTGGTCACTTTTCTTCTTTTCAGAGGTAAAAACACTGAAGAGGGAGAGGTTTTTCCCCTGAGGCTTGCACTGGGACCTACCAGATACATTGTGTCTGTTGCCAGACTAGGAAACTTGTGGTGCCGGTCCATGTGGAGAGTCCAGTGTCTCTCTCTCTCTCTCTCTCTCTCTCTCTCTCTCTCTCTATATATATATATATATATATATATATATATATATATATATATACATGTAGATATCTGAAATGTAGGTTCTCTGTAGATATGTTGCAGGTAAGGTGGCTACCCTGCCACCCATGCTCTGAGACCACTATAGGTGAGTTCTGAGCACACACAGACACACACAGACAGACAGACAGATACACACACACACATTACTGTCAGGTCTGGTAGAACAGCATATGGTGAAGGTTGGGGCTTTCTGGGTTCTGTGGGCATGAGAGCTGCTGCCTAACAATCTCTACAAGCCAGGTTTGAAACTGTCATCAATGAACACAGTGTAGGAGGTTTTTGTATTCTTGTCTAATTATTTTTAGATTTTACTCCTTTGGACAATTCTTTTCCTGATGCATAGTTTCTCTCCTAGTTTTAGCAATCAATTGTCTGAATGTCATATCGGATCCATTGTAGAAAATGACTACATCAGTGTCTATCTCTCTCTCTCTCTCTCTCTATATATATATATATATATATATATATATATATATATATATATAGTTATGTAACATGTAGAGATCTGAAAATATTTTTAGCTAGAAATCTGCAGAGCTCTGGACTAGGGTAGTAATGAGGATACACCTGGCCTTTCTGAGCCACAGTCATAAGAGACATCTCACAGAGCCATTCATTTTCCTCTTATCACTATACAAATCTTTCTCAGCACAAACTACCACTCGCAAATCATCTACTTCCCTCCTGCTCTTTTAGTCCTCCGAGTCCTATCCCAAAACTGTAAATCAAAGAAGAAATAGGCATAGTGCAGTTCCCTGCACACAGGACAGTCTGAAGCTGGACCTGAAAGATGCAATATGGCAGCATGAATCTTGGGTGGAGCATCACTAAGAGTACTTCCAAATTGGAGAGGCGAGGGCAGTTTTGGAGAGTGGGCTGCAGGCCAAGTGTTGCTTCTCAGAGTGGGCTAAGACCTAGATATTCTAAGTGTAACCTTTCCTCACAAACATAAAATGCAATGCCACTTGTAAGAAGTATGCATGGGCATGGAGGGTTTGTCTTCAGTGCTCTGGCACTGATCAACACAGGGCCAGAATTTCAGTCCTTTTCTGTCTCTGTCATCCTGTCTCTCTATGTCTCTACGTGCCATCTTCACTTGGCCCCTTATGGAAGTCAGTGTATGCATCGTGAACTCGGACTTCCTGGTGTTGAAATTTTCCTTTCTTTGCCCTTTGGATTATTCAGTCTCCTGCATATGGCGTAGTACATTGGGGAACTTAGGAGACAGTGATCCTGCTGCAAGTAAAAGGCATATGTCCATGTCTAGCTGTAGCTTTCCAGGCCCTCTGTGCTTGACTCCCATTCTCCGGGGCCCTAAGGCTGACACTCAGCCTAAATGCAGCCCTCCTCATTTTCCTGACCCGCATCCTTGTCCTTATTCCATGAGAGCCCAGATCAAGAGAAGTGAAACTCTATCTCCCTGGCACACATATTGTGCTTTCTCTCTATTGGGCCAAATGTAAAGATGTGTGGTAGTGATTACCACACGTGTCCATATTTTCCACAAAAAACAGAAGCTTCCAGGGTTCAGAAAGAGGGTTTTTTGATGGCTGTGAAAAGTCTTTTCCAAGTGCCTCATGGGGTTTCAAATCCTTTGGAAACCTGAAGTTCTTTCTTGTATCTTGGGAATATTCTCACCTCTGGCTAGAATGCCCTCCCAACTAGGAGCACAGCTATCCTGGGGTCAGAAGGTCTGCTAGCCTGCTAGCTCCTGGAGGGATTCCTGAGTATGTCCTCAGGTCCCAAGTGGTAACAGGTGTTTCCAATTGCCTTTATTAGCAGCATCCAGGCCCTCAGGTGAGAGTCAGGGCTGTGATCTCCACTGGAAACTCCTAATTCAGCCAATGGAGGAATCCATCTTCCTTTTGTCTCTCCATAGCAAGGGCCCAGTGAGTTTGTGATTCCTGCAAGCAAAGCGACTTTGTATGGGACACTGATGGATGCCTACTTCTGGGAATCTCTCTGAGAGTGATGTTTGGACACCAGGACACCGAGATCAGGGATTGTGAGGCCACAGGAGCAATTGCCTTAACAGGACCCAAAGTGGAGATGTAAGGGGCTGGGTTCATCCACTATTGTTTGGTCAAACACAGTTCCCATCTATGTTGAGACACAGCTCTTTCTGGGTTCCTTCTGGGCTTGTAATCTGCTGTCCACTGAGAAGTGGACTGGGAGCATGGAGGCTGAGTATGAAACCAAACGTGACTGGACAGGGTCCTGCCCCTGAATTCTGAGGGGTGCCCCAGCTTCCCCCGTTGGCAGTGTTTGGGTGATAGTGAGGCATGAGATTGAATAGGAACTCAGGAGAGCGAGACATGAGAGTCCCTTTGCATATGCATTCTAGCTTAGCCAGAATCTGGGCTAGCTGACTTTCCATGACCAGCTAGCTTCTCTGTAGATAAGTTGCAGGTGAGGCTGGATACCTTGTAACCCATGCTCTGAGACTACCATAGGTGAGTTCTGAGTACACAGAGACAAACAGACAGACAGACACACACACACACACACACACACAAACACACATTAATCTCAGGTCTGGTAGTACAGCATATGGTGAAGGCTGGGGCTATTTGGGGTCTGTGGGAATGAGAGCTGCTGCCTAACAATCTCTGCAAGCCAGGATTGAACCTGTCATCAATGAACACAGTGTAGGCGGTTTCTGAATTCTGGTCTCTTTCCAACTCATCTATTTCTCTTCTCGCCTTCTCTGTCTCTAACTCTCACATGCTCTCACACACTCTGTCTTCACTCATTAACATTTTACTTATATACTTATTTTACTGACAGGGCCAGATATACAAAGAGAGTTACCAGAGCACTGCTGAGCTCTGGCTTGTTGTGTTGGCGATTTCACCTAGGCTACTGAGCCTCAGTTTGTAAGTCTTTCTGACGCAAGCCATATTATGTCTCCTCATTTCCATGCCAGTATCACTCACAGTTTATAATAAAGTGATTTTTTAGCAAAACACTTGGTACATTTTGATTTAAAGATCAATATTGACACCATTGTAGCTCTCTTTGGCCCTTGTTCACTTTTCTTCTTTTCAGATGTAGAAACACTGAAGAGGGAGAGGTTTTTGCCCTGTGGCTTTCACTGGGAACTACCAGATGCACTGTGTCTGTTGCCAGACTAGGAAACTTGTGGTGCCTGTCCATGTGGAGAGTCTCTTTGATGAGTTCCTTCTCAAGCCTTTTTCGCTATGTCCCGTTGGAGCTGCATATAGCTAATGATTCTGAGATTATACTCCTTTGGACAATTCTTTTCCTTATGCACAGTTTCTCTCCAAGTTTTAGCAATCAATTGTCTGAATGTCATATCGAATCCATTGTAGAAAATCACTACATCAGTGTTTCGCTCTCTCTCTCTCTCTCTCTCTCTCTCTCTCTCTCTCTCTATATATATATATATATATATATATATATATATATCCAGCTAGCAAAATCCTTAACTACGTTAAATCTCTTTAATATTTACAATAACTCGGCCTTACCCCCTATTATTCTTCCCTGGCAAACACCATCTACCCTCCCATCTATTAAGGTCAAATGGAGAGACCCACTCAATAAAATTTGGAAAGGGCCTGACCCATTATTGACCATGGGAAGGGGTTTCGCATGCATTTTCCCTCAAAATTTCTCTAAACCTGTCTGGGTCCCTGCCCGCCATGTCCGACAATACCCGCAGGATGGCGCTGTTATTCCTGAAGAACAAGAAATACTACAAGAGGACTAGATGCAGGATACATCCCAGGATCCATAATATGGCATGGCAGAACCTACAAAAGTTGGCTCACAGAGCCCTCTCTCCTACCCCTTCCCTGAATGTCTTATGTTATGAATGGCCAGTTGTGTTTTGTGAGTGAGTATGCTGAATGACCAAAAATTTTTGTATGACCCATCTGCTCAGAAGTACTCTAAATGTTAAAACCATAGTTACTAACATGCATTAACTCTCTAAGTAACCTGAGTCTGCTTATAGTCCAAAGTCAATTATAGTAAACCTCTAACTTGTTACAAGTTTTATTGTTTTTCACAAGTAAGTGATTACAGCTATCAAGCCTTCATATGAGGAATCATCGGTTCATATGGTAAGGTATTAAACTGTAAGAAGTTCCTCCATATCCAACCTATGTGAATTAGCAACATTCACATATTCTTGTAAACTTAACTGGTGTATCTTGTGTTGCCACCATAGGCCTGCCTTTGTCAGCCAACAATTTAAAGATGTTTCTCTTTATAACATCACCCATGCCATGGACATCCTTTACTACCCCCAAAGACAAATGGCTGTTCCCCTGGACATCACATTCACTGACTGCTTCCCTTAGACTTGAGATATGATCATGCCTCTTCATATCAATGGATACATTCCCCCTTCCTTACCTGTATACCCTTATTTGTGGGACCCTAGCTTGTTTTACTTCTTCTGCTCACAATAGGTCCTATAATTCTTTTTTTCAACATTTTAAATTTATTGATTAATTAGAAAGAGAGAAAGAACCAGAATCACTCTGGTACATGTGCTGCCAGGGATCTAACTCAGGACCTCATGCCTAAGAGTCCAAGGCTTTAGTCACTGCATCACCTCCCTGACCACAGTCCTATAATTCTTAACAAGCTCATGGCCTTTTGCGGCAACATATTGATGCCATAAAGATGCAACCTATACAAAGTCACTATCATAGGCTGGACATGGCAGAATATTGAGTTGCTGTGGAGGATTTTCCCCCCTCCATCAGAACGTCCACCATGTAGAGGGCTGGCTAGCCAATGACGGGTAAGAGGAAACTAGCGCTATCCAGTCAAACTAAGACAGGGCATCTGGTACTACTGGGAAAAATGACCAGGTGTTCCAATGACGGGTAAGACGGAAGGCTGATCCCCAACCTAAGACAGGCACAGTCCACCCTGCCACAAAACAAAGTCCGCCAAACATCAAAACATGATATAAGACAGGGGGACATGTGGGGAGCCACATGTGCCCTCAAGGTTGCTATTGGCATGGCCATAGAGTTTATGTTAAAAGATAGTTCCTGGGAATCGGGTGGTGGCACAGTGGGTTTAGCAAGAACTGGCTTGAGGATCCCAGTTTGAGCCCCCGGCTCCTCACCTGCAGGGGAATCACTTCACAGGCGGTGAAGCAGGTCTACAGGTATCTTTCTCTCCCTCTGTCTTTCCCTCCTCTCTCCATTTCTCTCTGTTCTATCCAACAACCACAATATCAGCAATAATAACAATATAATTACAACAAGAACAACTAGGGCAACAAAAGGCAAGATACAAAAAAAAAGGGATAAGATAGTTCCCGCTTCCCTACACCTTAGAGTCTTTGTTAAAAGATAAGGTCTTTTTCCCCATGAATCACCCAGGACCTTCCAGATAAACGGCTGACTGCCATGACAAATAATATAAAATATAATCATAAATGAATAGGAAAGATACATCCCCCAATACTCAGTTGGTCAAGGCACCAAACCTCTTTTTCTATAAAGCATTCAAATCAGATGCCCTGCTAACCACGAGAAGCAAATTGTTTATGTTTCTTTCACAGGAATCCTAGAAAACCCAACTGAACCCCTGCACACCCTGACATCACTACACTAGATGGCATGACTACCGTGGCACACCCCCGGAAACCCTAGATGTCACTCAACACGATCTGAAGAACCTGATACACAAACTCCAAGGACAGAACTTTCTTCATGCCTGGTTACCGTTCCTGCTTCTGACCTGCTTGTCACGTGTTGGCAGTTCCAGCTAGCTATCTACAAAAGAACAACATTACAGCGGCTGACCTCCCTCATGCAGCGTTGCATCCCCTGCCAATTCTTCCCCTAGCCATCTACTTCGGACTGAGACTTGTATCGGACTTTCTGACATACCCTATATACATTTTACACAATTTTGAAGCAGCTTATTTCCCTTCACGCTGCTGGTTTTTCATAGACTGATCCTGAGTAATTCATAGACTTACAGACTGTTGCCTTGAGGACTATACAATGCCAAATAGCCCCTCTGTTTGGTGGGTCATGCCTCCCGCCTCCCCCTCATTATGTACCCTTGCCCCTTTCCCCACCCAAACAGGGAATGCTCCTTTACACACCAATCCTTCCCTTCACACCACACTGGCTTTTACTTCTCCCCTACTTGTCTCTTCCTATTTTGTTATATCATTTAGGCTTATGCCCAAAAGGTTTCTGCCCCATGATAGTCTTTTATAGACTTTGTACATCTTATGCTATTACTAGGTAGAAAGATAGAAAAGATGTAGAGATATTGTGAAGAGATGGTTGAGCAGGCTGCGCTTAAACCTATGAGATGAGTCTCTCCAGGTAAGTCTCTATCTCTAAAGAGGGGTTGAGCACAGAAGGACACATAAATCGCACAAGGTTGGCAGCCATTTAAGCCTTCCCTCCCCCACAGAAGTCCTACATCTTCCCACTTGAGCATAGCATTCCTCTAAACCATTTAAGCCTGCTCCATTCCATTTTTCTTTACTGTGTCCATTTAGATATAAAGGGATAGGAGGAGATGTTGCTGAGGACTTATTCTGATGCAATCTTCGCCCCCAGGTTTTTCTATGCCCCGATAAATCCTAGCGTGCCCCCTTTCAACCAATCCTGGCTCCGCCCCCAGGTTTTTCTATGCCCCGCTAAATCCTAGAGTGCCCCCTTTCAACCAATCCTGGCCCTACACGTCACCTCTGGTTGTCGCCCAATAAAAATCCGCCTCACCCCTCTCCTCGCTCTTTCTGGGCTCTGGGCTCTCCCTCTCTGAGATTTATGTACCCCTTTGCTCTGGACGACTGCTCTCTTCTCCGTGGTGCAGCCTGACACCAGACCGCATCAACAACAGGAGGAGGTGGAGGAGGAGGAGTAGAACAAGGAGGAGGAGGAAGAGGAGGAGGAAGAAGAGGAGGAGTAGGAGGAGTAGGAGGGGCAGGAGGGCAGCTGCCAGTAGGCAACGGGATATAATAGAGGCTTCCATTATGGAGGAATGTGTCCAGGCAGGCACCCACCAACTCTCAGGGGCAGCTCAGGGCACCCAGGGACCTGGTGTGGGTATCTCTGGGGCAGGGATTGTCAGTCAGTCAGCAAGACTGTGTGTCAGTGCACATGGTGGGACAGGGGCCTGGCGGAACTTGGTCCCCAGCCCTGGGATGTCAGATGCCAGCCCCTTGCCCAGACACACACCAATCTGCCCATAGCCCCTTGGCCCGGCCGACATGCACCTGCTTTGGCCTGGGGCTCTGGCACTGGTGGTTGGCCACCACCCCTCAGGTCAAGTTCAGGGTGGGGGTCATGGCTGCTGGTCAACTGGATGGTCGGGGTCCCCGTGGCCTAGCAACCACAGGAGCCCTCTGTGATGTCCTAGACCCTGGCATTCTGTGCTGGCAACACTGGCACTGGGCAGCCCAACTGCCCTGCCACTAGGTCAGCCAGCAGCGCCCAGACGCCTGGGCCCTGGCACAGAGGGACGGAAGGATGGGAAGCCAGTGCTGACCGACAAGGGACCTCAGGGATGGCAGCCAAGAGAAGACAGGTGGAGGTGTGCCCGGGATCCCGGGAGCCCAGGCCAGAGCTGCCTGCATGCCTGCCTGCCTTCCTGCATGTGTGTATGCTGCCTTTGTCCAGGTAGGTTTCTCAGGTCCCCTCCACTCCTGTCCTCTCTGGTCCTCTCCTGTCCTCACCATCCACTCCCCTCTCCTTTTCTCTGCACTTTGCTTCTCTCCTTTTTCTGTCCTCTCTTCCGGGTTCCCTGCTCAACAGCTCCAGCATTTGTGACGGTTCTCCAGTGACATATGTACGCAACCCCTTACACCCCCTCCCTGCCCCTGACGTGACCCAGCTCACAGGGTCTCTGGCTCACCCCATGCACACGCATACCCCCAATACACTCCCTGGTTCAGCCCCTCTGCCCTATTCAGCCGAACTGGCCCCTTTGCAACCTACCTATGCATCATTGTTTGTCTTCACCATTCAAGGAGAGATCTCCTTTTGTACTTAGGTTGGTTGACCGGTGGATGGATGGATGGATAGTTGGATGGATAGCTGGATGGGTGGATGGATGGATGGACAGGTCAATGGATTGGTTTTGTGGAGGCAGAGTACCATCTAGGGGTACTTGACCGTTGGTGTCAGAGCCCTAGTCTATGTCAAATGGAAAACATGAATTCATCAATAACAAAAATTAATAACCACCTAAATAAATAAATAAATATAAACTGTGTTAAAAATACATGGCGTCTTTGCTTTTCTGCATATGGTATGCTGTGGGGATCTTAACAAGGAAAGCATTGTCCTGAGTACCCCCTTGAAGTAGTGGAATATTAAATTTTCCTTTTTCTTTTTTGACTTTCCATTTTCTTCATTATTTATTGGAATAAAAAGACAGGAATTGAGAGGGAAGTGAGGGATAGAGAATTTGAGACACAGAGAGAGACAGCTGCAGCACTTCTGCACCTCTTGTAAAGATTTCCGCCTGCAGGTGGGGACCAGGGTCTTGAACCCCAGTCCTCCTGCATTGTAACATGAGTGCATAACTGGGTGTGGCACCACCTGGTACCTTTGATGGGACACTGTTCTTAGCAAGCAATAGAAATTTTCGTGGCAAGGTAATACATAAATAAATGAAGACAAAAAATATAAGTGCATTGACATTAACTCAGTGGAAACACACAAGGACATATACATCTCTGTTACCTGTATTACTTATTCATTGATTGATTGATTGCCTCAAGTGGTTATTGCCACAGCTCAGTGCCTGCGCCACAAATAATCCACAGCCCCTGCACTCCATTTGTTCCCCTTTCGCTGCCCTTGTTGCTTGTTCACTGTGGTGGTTATTGTTGCTGTTGTTGTTCTTACTGATACTTGCATCGGACAGAGAGAAAAGGAGAGAACAGGGGAAATACAGAGTGGGAGAGAAACATAGAGCCCCTAAAGACCTGCTTCACCCCTGTAAAGAGACTCCCCTGCAGGTGGGGGTCTGGGCGCCACACCGCAGACCCTTCCACCTGTCCCCTCTTTTCTTGAGCGCCACAAGCCCTTAACCCTCTGACATACCAACAAACCTCCCTGCATTTACTTTTAAGGCAATATGACCTGCCTTGTTTTGAATCCTCATTATCTTGAGGATCAGTCCTGGAGACAGTGTCATGACAGGACACACGGAGATCTCTGGTATCAGAGATCACGTGGAACAGCTGCTGGGGCTCTAGTGCCAGGGGAGGAGCAACTCCCCATCGACCCTCCATGGAGTCCACCTGCCTGCATTTTGGTCCTTTTCCCTCCAAAAAAGGTTTTTCCCTTTTTTCACTGAGAAACAGGCAGCAGACAGGTTACCCAGGCAGGGGAAAAATAAATAAAAAGCTTTTATTTTTCTTTTTTTTTGAACAGTAATGAATGACCATCTTCTGGGTAGTACAGGTTTTGAATCTGAAAACTCTGTCTGTCTGTCTCCTAGTCCACTGAAAGAGCCACTAGCCCAGCCAGATCTCACGCTCAGATGGGGTGTTTTTGCTAGTCAAAGGTCTGCACAACGCACTAGGGATTGGGCGGCCTCAGACCGTTACATTGTAGATGGACTGTTTGCAGTTCTTGCTCCCCAGGACATTGGACTGCCTCAACTCCATCCCTTACAACATCACACAACACACGGAGATGTCTGGTATCAGTGAGCACCTGGAACAGCAGCAGGGGCTGTAGTGCTAGTGCAGGAGCAACTCCAAAACCACCTTCCATGGAGTCCACCTGCCTGCATATTGGTCCTTTTCCCTCCAAAAAAGGTTTTTCCCTTTTTTCACTGAGAAACAGGCAGCAGACAGGTTACCCAGGCAGGGGAAAAAATAAATAAAAAGCTCTTTTATTTAACTGTAGCGAATGACCATCTTCTGGGAAGTACAGGTTTTGAACCTAAAAACTTTGTTTGTCAGTCTCCTATTCCACAGAAAGAGACACTAGCCCAGCCATATCTCACGCTCAGATTGGGTGTTATTGCCAGTCAAAGGTCTGCACAGTGCACGAGGGATTCGGCGGCCTGAGACCCAAATGTTACATTGTATATGGATTGTTTGCAGTTCTTGCTCCCCAGGACATTGGACTGTCTCAACTCCCTCCCGTACAGCATGAAAAAAAAGACTCTTGACAACCTTGGAGGAAATGGAGTGGGGGCGAGGGGAGCTGGTTGCATGTCTGCGCTGATCAAGCCCAGGTGTCTGTGGGGGGCCGAGGCAGAGGCTGTAAGGGGGCTAACGGGCAGAAGGAGACTGTTTGAGAGGTAGGCTGCAGGCAGGTGAGCCCGTGAGTGTGTGCAGGGCTGTGTGTGTGTGTGGTGGCAGGGGTTAGGGAACTTCCCCCTGCTGGATGGTGAGATGGCAGCTGGGCTGTCCCTGGGACCCCATGGCAGAAGCAGTGTGGAAGTAAAGTAGCGCAGGGAGGCACACAGTAGATGTTAGTTGGGGAGCTGGGGGACAGAGGGCAAGGGGAAAGGGGGCATCCTTGAGGAGGGGTCTGGACTAGAGAGTGGGGGAGCTGGAGGCATGGAAGGTCCCCGGAACCAGGGACTGACAGGAACAGATTCCTGCACCCACCCACTGGATAGAAGCTGCAGCAGCCAGAGCAGCAGCCCTGGCTTGCCTAGGCCAAGGGCCCTGAGTGAGTCCCTCTGAGGATGAGGAAGAGGAGGAGGAGGAGGTGGAGGAGGAGGAGTAGGAGGAGGAAGAGTGAGAAGAGGAGGAGGAGGAGGGGCAGGAGGGGAGCAGTCAGTAGGCAAGGGGATTAATAGAGGCCTCCATTATGGAGTCATGTGTCCAGGCAGGCACACACCAACCCTCAGGGGCAGCTCAGGACACTCAAGGGACCTGGTGTGTGTATCTCTGGGGCGGGGACTTTCAGTCAGTCAGCAAGACTGTGTGTCAGTGCACATGGTGGGACAGGGGCCTGGCAGACCTTGGTCCCCAGACCTGAGCTGTCAGATTCCAGCCCCTTGCCCAGACACACACCAATCTTCCCATAGCCCCTTGGCTGGCTGACCTGCACCTGCTTTGGCATGGGGCTCTGGCTCTGGTGGCTGGCCACCACCCCTCAGGTCAAGTTCAGGGTGGGGATCATGGCTGCTGGTCAACTGGATGGGCGGGGTCCCCGTGGCCTAGCAACCACAGGAGCCCTCTGTGATGTCCTAACCACTGGCATTCTGTGCTGGCCACACTGGCACTGGGC
This sequence comes from Erinaceus europaeus, assembly GCF_950295315.1. Taxonomy (NCBI): domain Eukaryota; kingdom Metazoa; phylum Chordata; class Mammalia; order Eulipotyphla; family Erinaceidae; genus Erinaceus; species Erinaceus europaeus. Next base: position 1,680,646 of record NW_026647114.1, read on the forward strand.
AGCCCAACTTCCCTGGCACTAGGTCAGCCAGCAGCGCCCAGACGCCTGGGCCCAGGCACAGAGGGACGGAAGGATGGGAAGACATGCTGACCAACGAGGGTCCTCAGGGACCTCTGGCAGCCAAGAGAAGACAGGTGGAGGTGTGCCCGGGATCCAGGGAGCCGACGCCAGAGCTGCCTGCATGCCTATGTGCCTTCCTGGATGTCTGTATGCTGCCTTTGTCCAGGTAGGTTTTTCAGGTCCCCTCCACTCCTCTCCTCTCCTGTCCTCTCCTGTCCTCACCATCCACTCCCCTCTCCTCTCCTCTGCACTTTGCTTCTCTCCTTTGTCTGTCCTCTCTTCCGGGTGCCCTTCTGAACAGCTCCAGCACTTGTGATAGTTCTCCAGTGACAGCTGTTTGCAACCCCTTCCACCCCCTACCTGCCCCTGACGTGACCCAGCTCACAGGGTCTCCGGTTCACCCCATCCACACCCACACCCCCACAACACATTCCCTGGTTCAGCCCCTCTGCCCTATTCAGCGGAACTGGCCCCTTTGCAACCAACCTATGCGTCCTTGTTTTTCTTCACCATTCAAGGAGAGAACTCCTTTTGTACTTAGCTTGGTTGACTGGTGGATGGATGGATGGATAGCTGGTTGGATAGCTGGATGGGTGTATGGATGGATGGACAGGTCAATGGATTGGTTTTGTAGAGGCAGAGTACCATCTAGGGGTACTAGAGACCGCTGTTGTCAGAGCCCTAGTCTATGTCAAATGGAAAACATGAATTCATCAATAACAAAAATTAATAACCACCTAAATAAATAAATAAATATAAACTGTGTTAAAAATACATGGCGTCTTTGCTTTTCTGCATATGGTATGCTGTGGGGATCTTAACAAGGAAAGCATTGTCCTGAGTACCCCCTTGAAGTAGTGGAATATTAAATTTTCCTTTTTCTTTTTTGACTTTCCATTTTCTTCATTATTTATTGGAATAAAAAGACAGGAATTGAGAGGGAAGTGAGGGATAGAGAATTTGAGACACAGAGAGAGACAGCTGCAGCACTTCTGCACCTCTTGTAAAGATTTCCGCCTGCAGGTGGGGACCAGGGTCTTGAACCCCAGTCCTCCTGCATTGTAACATGAGTGCATAACTGGGTGTGGCACCACCTGGTACCTTTGATGGGACACTGTTCTTAGCAAGCAATAGAAATTTTCGTGGCAAGGTAATACATAAATAAATGAAGACAAAAAATATAAGTGCATTGACATTAACTCAGTGGAAACACACAAGGACATATACATCTCTGTTACCTGTATTACTTATTCATTGATTGATTGATTGCCTCAAGTGGTTATTGCCACAGCTCAGTGCCTGCGCCACAAATAATCCACAGCCCCTGCACTCCATTTGTTCCCCTTTCGCTGCCCTTGTTGCTTGTTCACTGTGGTGGTTATTGTTGCTGTTGTTGTTCTTACTGATACTTGCATCGGACAGAGAGAAAAGGAGAGAACAGGGGAAATACAGAGTGGGAGAGAAACATAGAGCCCCTAAAGACCTGCTTCACCCCTGTAAAGAGACTCCCCTGCAGGTGGGGGTCTGGGCGCCACACCGCAGACCCTTCCACCTGTCCCCTCTTTTCTTGAGCGCCACAAGCCCTTAACCCTCTGACATACCAACAAACCTCCCTGCATTTACTTTTAAGGCAATATGACCTGCCTTGTTTTGAATCCTCATTATCTTGAGGATCAGTCCTGGAGACAGTGTCATGACAGGACACACGGAGATCTCTGGTATCAGAGATCACGTGGAACAGCTGCTGGGGCTCTAGTGCCAGGGGAGGAGCAACTCCCCATCGACCCTCCATGGAGTCCACCTGCCTGCATTTTGGTCCTTTTCCCTCCAAAAAAGGTTTTTCCCTTTTTTCACTGAGAAACAGGCAGCAGACAGGTTACCCAGGCAGGGGAAAAATAAATAAAAAGCTTTTATTTTTCTTTTTTTTTGAACAGTAATGAATGACCATCTTCTGGGTAGTACAGGTTTTGAATCTGAAAACTCTGTCTGTCTGTCTCCTAGTCCACTGAAAGAGCCACTAGCCCAGCCAGATCTCACGCTCAGATGGGGTGTTTTTGCTAGTCAAAGGTCTGCACAACGCACTAGGGATTGGGCGGCCTCAGACCGTTACATTGTAGATGGACTGTTTGCAGTTCTTGCTCCCCAGGACATTGGACTGCCTCAACTCCATCCCTTACAACATCACACAACACACGGAGATGTCTGGTATCAGTGAGCACCTGGAACAGCAGCAGGGGCTGTAGTGCTAGTGCAGGAGCAACTCCAAAACCACCTTCCATGGAGTCCACCTGCCTGCATATTGGTCCTTTTCCCTCCAAAAAAGGTTTTTCCCTTTTTTCACTGAGAAACAGGCAGCAGACAGGTTACCCAGGCAGGGGAAAAAATAAATAAAAAGCTCTTTTATTTAACTGTAGCGAATGACCATCTTCTGGGAAGTACAGGTTTTGAACCTAAAAACTTTGTTTGTCAGTCTCCTATTCCACAGAAAGAGACACTAGCCCAGCCATATCTCACGCTCAGATTGGGTGTTATTGCCAGTCAAAGGTCTGCACAGTGCACGAGGGATTCGGCGGCCTGAGACCCAAATGTTACATTGTATATGGATTGTTTGCAGTTCTTGCTCCCCAGGACATTGGACTGTCTCAACTCCCTCCCGTACAGCATGAAAAAAAAGACTCTTGACAACCTTGGAGGAAATGGAGTGGGGGCGAGGGGAGCTGGTTGCATGTCTGCGCTGATCAAGCCCAGGTGTCTGTGGGGGGCCGAGGCAGAGGCTGTAAGGGGGCTAACGGGCAGAAGGAGACTGTTTGAGAGGTAGGCTGCAGGCAGGTGAGCCCGTGAGTGTGTGCAGGGCTGTGTGTGTGTGTGGTGGCAGGGGTTAGGGAACTTCCCCCTGCTGGATGGTGAGATGGCAGCTGGGCTGTCCCTGGGCCCCCATGGCAGAAGCAGTGTGGAAGTAAAGTAGCGCAGGGAGGCACACAGTAGATGTTAGTTGGGGAGCTGGGGGACAGAGGGCAAGGGGAAAGGGGGCATCCTTGAGGAGGGGTCTGGACTAGAGAGTGGGGGAGCTGGAGGCATGGAAGGTCCCCGGAACCAGGGACTGACAGGAACAGATTCCTGCACCCACCCACTGGATAGAAGCTGCAGCAGCCAGAGCAGCAGCCCTGGCTTGCCTAGGCCAAGGGCCCTGAGTGAGTCCCTCTGAGGATGAGGAAGAGGAGGAGGAGGAGGTGGAGGAGGAGGAGTAGGAGGAGGAAGAGTGAGAAGAGGAGGAGGAGGAGGGGCAGGAGGGGAGCAGTCAGTAGGCAAGGGGATTAATAGAGGCCTCCATTATGGAGTCATGTGTCCAGGCAGGCACACACCAACCCTCAGGGGCAGCTCAGGACACTCAAGGGACCTGGTGTGTGTATCTCTGGGGCGGGGACTTTCAGTCAGTCAGCAAGACTGTGTGTCAGTGCACATGGTGGGACAGGGGCCTGGCAGACCTTGGTCCCCAGACCTGAGCTGTCAGATTCCAGCCCCTTGCACAGACACACACCAATCTTCCCATAGCCCCTTGGCTGGCTGACCTGCACCTGCTTTGGCATGGGGCTCTGGCTCTGGTGGCTGGCCACCACCCCTCAGGTCAAGTTCAGGGTGGGGATCATGGCTGCTGGTCAACTGGATGGGCGGGGTCCCCGTGGCCTAGCAACCACAGGAGCCCTCTGTGATGCCCTAACCACTGGCATTCTGTGCTGGCCACACTGGCACTGGGCAGCCCAACTTCCCTGGCACTAGGTCAGCCAGCAGCGCCCAGACGCCTGGGCCCAGGCACAGAGGGACGGAAGGATGGGAAGACATGCTGACCAACGAGGGTCCTCAGGGACCTCTGGCAGCCAAGAGAAGACAGGTGGAGGTGTGCCCGGGATCCAGGGAGCCGACGCCAGAGCTGCCTGCATGCCTATGTGCCTTCCTGGATGTCTGTATGCTGCCTTTGTCCAGGTAGGTTTTTCAGGTCCCCTCCACTCCTCTCCTCTCCTGTCCTCTCCTGTCCTCACCATCCACTCCCCTCTCCTCTCCTCTGCACTTTGCTTCTCTCCTTTGTCTGTCCTCTCTTCCGGGTGCCCTTCTGAACAGCTCCAGCACTTGTGATAGTTCTCCAGTGACAGCTGTTTGCAACCCCTTCCACCCCCTACCTGCCCCTGACGTGACCCAGCTCACAGGGTCTCCGGTTCACCCCATCCACACCCACACCCCCACAACACATTCCCTGGTTCAGCCCCTCTGCCCTATTCAGCGGAACTGGCCCCTTTGCAACCAACCTATGCGTCCTTGTTTTTCTTCACCATTCAAGGAGAGAACTCCTTTTGTACTTAGCTTGGTTGACTGGTGGATGGATGGATGGATAGCTGGTTGGATAGCTGGATGGGTGTATGGATGGATGGACAGGTCAATGGATTGGTTTTGTAGAGGCAGAGTACCATCTAGGGGTACTAGAGACCGCTGTTGTCAGAGCCCTAGTCTATGTCAAATGGAAAACATGAATTCATCAATAACAAAAATTAATAACCACCTAAATAAATAAATAAATATAAACTGTGTTAAAAATACATGGCGTCTTTGCTTTTCTGCATATGGTATGCTGTGGGGATCTTAACAAGGAAAGCATTGTCCTGAGTACCCCCTTGAAGTAGTGGAATATTAAATTTTCCTTTTTCTTTTTTGACTTTCCATTTTCTTCATTATTTATTGGAATAAAAAGACAGGAATTGAGAGGGAAGTGAGGGATAGAGAATTTGAGACACAGAGAGAGACAGCTGCAGCACTTCTGCACCTCTTGTAAAGATTTCCGCCTGCAGGTGGGGACCAGGGTCTTGAACCCCAGTCCTCCTGCATTGTAACATGAGTGCATAACTGGGTGTGGCACCACCTGGTACCTTTGATGGGACACTGTTCTTAGCAAGCAATAGAAATTTTCGTGGCAAGGTAATACATAAATAAATGAAGACAAAAAATATAAGTGCATTGACATTAACTCAGTGGAAACACACAAGGACATATACATCTCTGTTACCTGTATTACTTATTCATTGATTGATTGATTGCCTCAAGTGGTTATTGCCACAGCTCAGTGCCTGCGCCACAAATAATCCACAGCCCCTGCACTCCATTTGTTCCCCTTTCGCTGCCCTTGTTGCTTGTTCACTGTGGTGGTTATTGTTGCTGTTGTTGTTCTTACTGATACTTGCATCGGACAGAGAGAAAAGGAGAGAACAGGGGAAATACAGAGTGGGAGAGAAACATAGAGCCCCTAAAGACCTGCTTCACCCCTGTAAAGAGACTCCCCTGCAGGTGGGGGTCTGGGCGCCACACCGCAGACCCTTCCACCTGTCCCCTCTTTTCTTGAGCGCCACAAGCCCTTAACCCTCTGACATACCAACAAACCTCCCTGCATTTACTTTTAAGGCAATATGACCTGCCTTGTTTTGAATCCTCATTATCTTGAGGATCAGTCCTGGAGACAGTGTCATGACAGGACACACGGAGATCTCTGGTATCAGAGATCACGTGGAACAGCTGCTGGGGCTCTAGTGCCAGGGGAGGAGCAACTCCCCATCGACCCTCCATGGAGTCCACCTGCCTGCATTTTGGTCCTTTTCCCTCCAAAAAAGGTTTTTCCCTTTTTTCACTGAGAAACAGGCAGCAGACAGGTTACCCAGGCAGGGGAAAAATAAATAAAAAGCTTTTATTTTTCTTTTTTTTTGAACAGTAATGAATGACCATCTTCTGGGTAGTACAGGTTTTGAATCTGAAAACTCTGTCTGTCTGTCTCCTAGTCCACTGAAAGAGCCACTAGCCCAGCCAGATCTCACGCTCAGATGGGGTGTTTTTGCTAGTCAAAGGTCTGCACAACGCACTAGGGATTGGGCGGCCTCAGACCGTTACATTGTAGATGGACTGTTTGCAGTTCTTGCTCCCCAGGACATTGGACTGCCTCAACTCCATCCCTTACAACATCACACAACACACGGAGATGTCTGGTATCAGTGAGCACCTGGAACAGCAGCAGGGGCTGTAGTGCTAGTGCAGGAGCAACTCCAAAACCACCTTCCATGGAGTCCACCTGCCTGCATATTGGTCCTTTTCCCTCCAAAAAAGGTTTTTCCCTTTTTTCACTGAGAAACAGGCAGCAGACAGGTTACCCAGGCAGGGGAAAAAATAAATAAAAAGCTCTTTTATTTAACTGTAGCGAATGACCATCTTCTGGGAAGTACAGGTTTTGAACCTAAAAACTTTGTTTGTCAGTCTCCTATTCCACAGAAAGAGACACTAGCCCAGCCATATCTCACGCTCAGATTGGGTGTTATTGCCAGTCAAAGGTCTGCACAGTGCACGAGGGATTCGGCGGCCTGAGACCCAAATGTTACATTGTATATGGATTGTTTGCAGTTCTTGCTCCCCAGGACATTGGACTGTCTCAACTCCCTCCCGTACAGCATGAAAAAAAAGACTCTTGACAACCTTGGAGGAAATGGAGTGGGGGCGAGGGGAGCTGGTTGCATGTCTGCGCTGATCAAGCCCAGGTGTCTGTGGGGGGCCGAGGCAGAGGCTGTAAGGGGGCTAACGGGCAGAAGGAGACTGTTTGAGAGGTAGGCTGCAGGCAGGTGAGCCCGTGAGTGTGTGCAGGGCTGTGTGTGTGTGTGGTGGCAGGGGTTAGGGAACTTCCCCCTGCTGGATGGTGAGATGGCAGCTGGGCTGTCCCTGGGCCCCCATGGCAGAAGCAGTGTGGAAGTAAAGTAGCGCAGGGAGGCACACAGTAGATGTTAGTTGGGGAGCTGGGGGACAGAGGGCAAGGGGAAAGGGGGCATCCTTGAGGAGGGGTCTGGACTAGAGAGTGGGGGAGCTGGAGGCATGGAAGGTCCCCGGAACCAGGGACTGACAGGAACAGATTCCTGCACCCACCCACTGGATAGAAGCTGCAGCAGCCAGAGCAGCAGCCCTGGCTTGCCTAGGCCAAGGGCCCTGAGTGAGTCCCTCTGAGGATGAGGAAGAGGAGGAGGAGGAGGTGGAGGAGGAGGAGTAGGAGGAGGAAGAGTGAGAAGAGGAGGAGGAGGAGGGGCAGGAGGGGAGCAGTCAGTAGGCAAGGGGATTAATAGAGGCCTCCATTATGGAGTCATGTGTCCAGGCAGGCACACACCAACCCTCAGGGGCAGCTCAGGACACTCAAGGGACCTGGTGTGTGTATCTCTGGGGCGGGGACTTTCAGTCAGTCAGCAAGACTGTGTGTCAGTGCACATGGTGGGACAGGGGCCTGGCAGACCTTGGTCCCCAGACCTGAGCTGTCAGATTCCAGCCCCTTGCACAGACACACACCAATCTTCCCATAGCCCCTTGGCTGGCTGACCTGCACCTGCTTTGGCATGGGGCTCTGGCTCTGGTGGCTGGCCACCACCCCTCAGGTCAAGTTCAGGGTGGGGATCATGGCTGCTGGTCAACTGGATGGGCGGGGTCCCCGTGGCCTAGCAACCACAGGAGCCCTCTGTGATGCCCTAACCACTGGCATTCTGTGCTGGCCACACTGGCACTGGGCAGCCCAACTTCCCTGGCACTAGGTCAGCCAGCAGCGCCCAGACGCCTGGGCCCAGGCACAGAGGGACGGAAGGATGGGAAGACATGCTGACCAACGAGGGTCCTCAGGGACCTCTGGCAGCCAAGAGAAGACAGGTGGAGGTGTGCCCGGGATCCAGGGAGCCGACGCCAGAGCTGCCTGCATGCCTATGTGCCTTCCTGGATGTCTGTATGCTGCCTTTGTCCAGGTAGGTTTTTCAGGTCCCCTCCACTCCTCTCCTCTCCTGTCCTCTCCTGTCCTCACCATCCACTCCCCTCTCCTCTCCTCTGCACTTTGCTTCTCTCCTTTGTCTGTCCTCTCTTCCGGGTGCCCTTCTGAACAGCTCCAGCACTTGTGATAGTTCTCCAGTGACAGCTGTTTGCAACCCCTTCCACCCCCTACCTGCCCCTGACGTGACCCAGCTCACAGGGTCTCCGGTTCACCCCATCCACACCCACACCCCCACAACACATTCCCTGGTTCAGCCCCTCTGCCCTATTCAGCGGAACTGGCCCCTTTGCAACCAACCTATGCGTCCTTGTTTTTCTTCACCATTCAAGGAGAGAACTCCTTTTGTACTTAGCTTGGTTGACTGGTGGATGGATGGATGGATAGCTGGTTGGATAGCTGGATGGGTGTATGGATGGATGGACAGGTCAATGGATTGGTTTTGTAGAGGCAGAGTACCATCTAGGGGTACTAGAGACCGCTGTTGTCAGAGCCCTAGTCTATGTCAAATGGAAAACATGAATTCATCAATAACAAAAATTAATAACCACCTAAATAAATAAATAAATATAAACTGTGTTAAAAATACATGGCGTCTTTGCTTTTCTGCATATGGTATGCTGTGGGGATCTTAACAAGGAAAGCATTGTCCTGAGTACCCCCTTGAAGTAGTGGAATATTAAATTTTCCTTTTTCTTTTTTGACTTTCCATTTTCTTCATTATTTATTGGAATAAAAAGACAGGAATTGAGAGGGAAGTGAGGGATAGAGAATTTGAGACACAGAGAGAGACAGCTGCAGCACTTCTGCACCTCTTGTAAAGATTTCCGCCTGCAGGTGGGGACCAGGGTCTTGAACCCCAGTCCTCCTGCATTGTAACATGAGTGCATAACTGGGTGTGGCACCACCTGGTACCTTTGATGGGACACTGTTCTTAGCAAGCAATAGAAATTTTCGTGGCAAGGTAATACATAAATAAATGAAGACAAAAAATATAAGTGCATTGACATTAACTCAGTGGAAACACACAAGGACATATACATCTCTGTTACCTGTATTACTTATTCATTGATTGATTGATTGCCTCAAGTGGTTATTGCCACAGCTCAGTGCCTGCGCCACAAATAATCCACAGCCCCTGCACTCCATTTGTTCCCCTTTCGCTGCCCTTGTTGCTTGTTCACTGTGGTGGTTATTGTTGCTGTTGTTGTTCTTACTGATACTTGCATCGGACAGAGAGAAAAGGAGAGAACAGGGGAAATACAGAGTGGGAGAGAAACATAGAGCCCCTAAAGACCTGCTTCACCCCTGTAAAGAGACTCCCCTGCAGGTGGGGGTCTGGGCGCCACACCGCAGACCCTTCCACCTGTCCCCTCTTTTCTTGAGCGCCACAAGCCCTTAACCCTCTGACATACCAACAAACCTCCCTGCATTTACTTTTAAGGCAATATGACCTGCCTTGTTTTGAATCCTCATTATCTTGAGGATCAGTCCTGGAGACAGTGTCATGACAGGACACACGGAGATCTCTGGTATCAGAGATCACGTGGAACAGCTGCTGGGGCTCTAGTGCCAGGGGAGGAGCAACTCCCCATCGACCCTCCATGGAGTCCACCTGCCTGCATTTTGGTCCTTTTCCCTCCAAAAAAGGTTTTTCCCTTTTTTCACTGAGAAACAGGCAGCAGACAGGTTACCCAGGCAGGGGAAAAATAAATAAAAAGCTTTTATTTTTCTTTTTTTTTGAACAGTAATGAATGACCATCTTCTGGGTAGTACAGGTTTTGAATCTGAAAACTCTGTCTGTCTGTCTCCTAGTCCACTGAAAGAGCCACTAGCCCAGCCAGATCTCACGCTCAGATGGGGTGTTTTTGCTAGTCAAAGGTCTGCACAACGCACTAGGGATTGGGCGGCCTCAGACCGTTACATTGTAGATGGACTGTTTGCAGTTCTTGCTCCCCAGGACATTGGACTGCCTCAACTCCATCCCTTACAACATCACACAACACACGGAGATGTCTGGTATCAGTGAGCACCTGGAACAGCAGCAGGGGCTGTAGTGCTAGTGCAGGAGCAACTCCAAAACCACCTTCCATGGAGTCCACCTGCCTGCATATTGGTCCTTTTCCCTCCAAAAAAGGTTTTTCCCTTTTTTCACTGAGAAACAGGCAGCAGACAGGTTACCCAGGCAGGGGAAAAAATAAATAAAAAGCTCTTTTATTTAACTGTAGCGAATGACCATCTTCTGGGAAGTACAGGTTTTGAACCTAAAAACTTTGTTTGTCAGTCTCCTATTCCACAGAAAGAGACACTAGCCCAGCCATATCTCACGCTCAGATTGGGTGTTATTGCCAGTCAAAGGTCTGCACAGTGCACGAGGGATTCGGCGGCCTGAGACCCAAATGTTACATTGTATATGGATTGTTTGCAGTTCTTGCTCCCCAGGACATTGGACTGTCTCAACTCCCTCCCGTACAGCATGAAAAAAAAGACTCTTGACAACCTTGGAGGAAATGGAGTGGGGGCGAGGGGAGCTGGTTGCATGTCTGCGCTGATCAAGCCCAGGTGTCTGTGGGGGGCCGAGGCAGAGGCTGTAAGGGGGCTAACGGGCAGAAGGAGACTGTTTGAGAGGTAGGCTGCAGGCAGGTGAGCCCGTGAGTGTGTGCAGGGCTGTGTGTGTGTGTGGTGGCAGGGGTTAGGGAACTTCCCCCTGCTGGATGGTGAGATGGCAGCTGGGCTGTCCCTGGGCCCCCATGGCAGAAGCAGTGTGGAAGTAAAGTAGCGCAGGGAGGCACACAGTAGATGTTAGTTGGGGAGCTGGGGGACAGAGGGCAAGGGGAAAGGGGGCATCCTTGAGGAGGGGTCTGGACTAGAGAGTGGGGGAGCTGGAGGCATGGAAGGTCCCCGGAACCAGGGACTGACAGGAACAGATTCCTGCACCCACCCACTGGATAGAAGCTGCAGCAGCCAGAGCAGCAGCCCTGGCTTGCCTAGGCCAAGGGCCCTGAGTGAGTCCCTCTGAGGATGAGGAAGAGGAGGAGGAGGAGGTGGAGGAGGAGGAGTAGGAGGAGGAAGAGTGAGAAGAGGAGGAGGAGGAGGGGCAGGAGGGGAGCAGTCAGTAGGCAAGGGGATTAATAGAGGCCTCCATTATGGAGTCATGTGTCCAGGCAGGCACACACCAACCCTCAGGGGCAGCTCAGGACACTCAAGGGACCTGGTGTGTGTATCTCTGGGGCGGGGACTTTCAGTCAGTCAGCAAGACTGTGTGTCAGTGCACATGGTGGGACAGGGGCCTGGCAGACCTTGGTCCCCAGACCTGAGCTGTCAGATTCCAGCCCCTTGCACAGACACACACCAATCTTCCCATAGCCCCTTGGCTGGCTGACCTGCACCTGCTTTGGCATGGGGCTCTGGCTCTGGTGGCTGGCCACCACCCCTCAGGTCAAGTTCAGGGTGGGGATCATGGCTGCTGGTCAACTGGATGGGCGGGGTCCCCGTGGCCTAGCAACCACAGGAGCCCTCTGTGATGCCCTAACCACTGGCATTCTGTGCTGGCCACACTGGCACTGGGCAGCCCAACTTCCCTGGCACTAGGTCAGCCAGCAGCGCCCAGACGCCTGGGCCCAGGCACAGAGGGACGGAAGGATGGGAAGACATGCTGACCAACGAGGGTCCTCAGGGACCTCTGGCAGCCAAGAGAAGACAGGTGGAGGTGTGCCCGGGATCCAGGGAGCCGACGCCAGAGCTGCCTGCATGCCTATGTGCCTTCCTGGATGTCTGTATGCTGCCTTTGTCCAGGTAGGTTTTTCAGGTCCCCTCCACTCCTCTCCTCTCCTGTCCTCTCCTGTCCTCACCATCCACTCCCCTCTCCTCTCCTCTGCACTTTGCTTCTCTCCTTTGTCTGTCCTCTCTTCCGGGTGCCCTTCTGAACAGCTCCAGCACTTGTGATAGTTCTCCAGTGACAGCTGTTTGCAACCCCTTCCACCCCCTACCTGCCCCTGACGTGACCCAGCTCACAGGGTCTCCGGTTCACCCCATCCACACCCACACCCCCACAACACATTCCCTGGTTCAGCCCCTCTGCCCTATTCAGCGGAACTGGCCCCTTTGCAACCAACCTATGCGTCCTTGTTTTTCTTCACCATTCAAGGAGAGAACTCCTTTTGTACTTAGCTTGGTTGACTGGTGGATGGATGGATGGATAGCTGGTTGGATAGCTGGATGGGTGTATGGATGGATGGACAGGTCAATGGATTGGTTTTGTAGAGGCAGAGTACCATCTAGGGGTACTAGAGACCGCTGTTGTCAGAGCCCTAGTCTATGTCAAATGGAAAACAAGAATTCATCAATACCAAAAATGAATATCCACCTAAATAAATAAATAAATAAATATAATAACTGGGTTAAAAATCCATGGCGTCTTTGCCTTTCTGCATATAGTATGCTGTGAGGATCTTAACAAGGAAAGCATTGTCCTGAGTAGCCCCTTTGAAGTAGTGGAATATTTCATTTTCCTTTTTCTTTTTTGACTTTCCATTTTCTTGATTATTTATTGGAATAAAAAGACAGGAATTGAGAGGGAAGGGAGGGATAGAGAGTTTGAGACACAGAGAGAGACAACTGCAGCACTTCTGTACCACTTGTAAAGATTTTCCTCGGCAGGTGGGTACCAGGGTCTTGAAGCCCAGTGCTCCTGTATTGTAACATGAGTGCTTAACTGGGTGTGGCACCACCAGGTACCCTTGATGGGACACTGTTTTTAGCTCGGAAAAGATTCTCGTGGCAAGGTAATAAATAAATGAAGAAATAAATAAAAGTCCTTTGACATTAACTCAGTGTAAACACACAGGGACATATACATCTCTGTTACCTGTATTACTTATTCATTGATTGATTGCCTCAAGCGGTTATTGCCACAGCTCATGCCTGTGCCACGAATAATCCACAGCGACTGCACTCCATTTAATCGCCTTTCGCTGCCCTTGTTGCTTGGTCACTGTGGTGGATATTGTTGCTGTTGTTGTTCTTACTGACAATTGCATCGGACAGAGAGAAAAGGAGAGAGCAGGGGAAATACAGAGTTGGAGAGAAACATAGAGCCCCTAAAGACCTGCGTCACCCCCTGTAAAGAGACTCCCCTGCAGGTGGGGGTCTGGGCGCCACAACCCAGAACCTTCCACATGTCCCCTGTTTTCGTGAGTGCCACAAGCCCTTAACCCTCAGACATACCGCCAAACCTCCATGCATTTACTTTTTAAGGAAATATGACCTGCCTCGTTTGGAATCCTCATTATCCTGAGGGTCAGTCCTGGACACAGTGTCATGACACGACACACAGAGATCTCTGGTATCACAGAGCACCTGGAACAGCAGCTGGGGCTCTAGTGCCAGGGCAGGAGCAACTCCCCATACACCCTCCATGGATCCACCTGCCTGCATTTTGGTCCTTTCCGTCCAAAAAAGGTTTTTCCCTTTTTTCACTGAGAAACAGGCAGCAGACAGGTTACCCAGGCAGTGGAAATAAATAAATAAAAAGCTTTTTTTTTTAACCGTAGCGAATGGCCATCTCTTGGGAAGTACAGGTTTTCAACCTGAAAACTCTGTCTGTCTGTCTCCTATTCCACAGAAAGAGCCACTAGCCCAGCCAGATCTCACGCTCAGATGGGGTGTTTTTGCAAGTCAAAGGTCTGCACAGCGCACTAGGGATTGGGCGACCTGAGACACAAATGTTTCATTGTAGATGGACTGTTTGCAGTTCTTGCTCTCCAGGACATTGGAATGTCTCAACTCCCTCCCCTACAGCATGAAAAAAGACTCTTGACAACCTTGGAGCAAACGGAGTAGGAGCGAGGGGAGCTGGTTGCATGTCTGTGCTGCTCAAGCCCAGGTGTCTGTGGAGGGCCGTGGGATAAACTGAAAGGGGTATAGGGGGCAGAAAGAGACTGTTTGAGAGGCAGACTGCAGTCAGGGGAGCCCGTGAGTGTGTGCAGGGCTGTGTGTGTGTGGTGACAGGGGGTTATGACAGGTCCCCCTGCTGGATGGAGAGAAGGCAGCTGGGCTGGCCCTGGGGCCCCAGGTCTGAATGGCAGAAGCAGGGTGGCAGTAAAGTAGCGCAGGAAGGCACACAGTAGATGTTAGTTGGGGAGCTGGGGAACAGAGGGCAAGGGGAATGGGGGCATCCTTGAGGAGAGCTCTGGACTAGAGAGTGGGGGGAGCTGGAGGCATGGAAGGTCCCAGGAATCAGGGACTGACAGGAACAGATTCCTGCACCCACCCACTGGATAGAAGCTGCAGCATCCAGAGCAGCAGCCCTGGCTTGCCTAGGCCAAGGGCCCTGAGTGAGGCCCTCTGAGGATGAGGAAGAAGAGGACGAGGTGGAGGAGGAGGAGGAGGAGGAGAAGAGGAGGAGGAAGAAGAGGAGGAGGAGGAGGAGGGGCAGGAGGGCTGCTGTCAGTAGGCAAGGGATTAATAGAGGCTTCCATTATGGAGGTATGTGTCCGGGCAGGCACCCACCAACCCTCAGGGGCAGCTCAGGGCACCCAGGGACCTGAAGTGGGTATCTCTGGGTCAGGGACTGTCAGTCAGTCAGCAAAACTGTGTGTCCTTGCACATGGTGGGACAGGGGCCTGGCGGAAGTTGGTGCCCAGCCCTGGGCTGTAAGATGCCAGCCCCTTGCCCAGACACACACCAATCTGCCCATCGCACCTTGGCCCGGCTGACCTGCACCTGCTTAGGCCTGGGGCTCTGGATCTGGTGGCTGGCCACCGCCCCTCAGGTCAAGTTCAGGGTGTGGGTCATGTCTGCTGGTCAACTGGATGGGCGGGTTCCCCGTGGCCTAGCAACCACAGGAGCCCTCTGTGATGTGTAAACCCCTGGCATTCTGTGCTGGCCACACTGGCACTGGGCAGCCCAACTGCCCTGCCACTAGGTCAGCCAGCAGCGCCCAGACACCTGGGACCTGGCACAGAGGGACGGAATTATGGGAAGATAGTGCTGACCGACGAGGGACCTCAGGGTTAGCAGCCAAGAGAAGACAGGTGGAGGTGTGCCCGGGATCCAGGGAGCCCAGGCCAGAGCTGCCTGCATGCCTGCCTACCTATGCATCATTGTTTGTCTTCACCATTCAACGTGAGTTCTCCTTTAGTACTTAGCTTGGTTGACTGGTGGATGGATGGATGGATGGATGGAAGGATGGACAGATGGATGGATGGATAGCTGGATGGGAGGATGGATGGATGGACAGGTCAATGGATTGGTTTGTAGAGGCAGAGTACCATCTAGGGGTACTTGAGACCGCTGGTGTCAGAGCCCTATTTTATGTCAAATGGAAAACATGAATTCATCAATAACAAAAATGAATAACAACCTAAATAAATAAATAAATATAAAAACTGGCTTAAAAAATACATGGCGTCTTTGCCTTTCTGCATATGGTATGCTGTGAGGATCTTAACAAGGAAAGCATTGTCCTGAGTAGCGCCTTTGAAGTAGTGGAATATTTCATTTTCCTTTTTCTTTTTTGACTTTCCATTTTATTGATTATTTATTGCCTCACTATCATTCAAACACTGCGAACCTGGGAAGCTGGGGCACCCCTCAGAAATCAGGGGCAGGACCCTGTCCAGTCATGTTTCACTGGATACTCAGCCTCTAGGCTCCGAGTCCACATCTCAGTGGAAGCAGATTACAAGCCAAGAAAGAACCCAGAAAGAGCGGTGTTTCAACATAGATGGGAACTGTGTTTGACCAAACAATAGTGGATGCACCCGGCCCCTTAAACCTCCCCTTTAGGACCGACTAAGGCAATTGCTCCTGTGGCCTCACAATCCCTGATCATGGTCTAATGGTGTCCACACATCACACTCAGAAAGATTCAGAAGTAGGCATCCATGAGTGTTGCATACAAAGTCGCTCTGCTTGCAGGAAGCACAAACTCCACTGGCCATTGCTATGGAGAAACAAAATGAAGATGGATGCCTCCATTGGCTGAATTAGGAGTTTCCAGTGGAGATCACATTCCCGCCCCTAACCTGAGGGCCTGTTTGCTGCTAATAAAGGCAATTGGAAACACCTGTTACCACTTGGGGCCTGAGGACATACTCAGGAATCCCTCCAGGAACTAGCAGTCTGGCAGAACTCCTGACCCAGGATAGCTGTGCTCCGAGATGGGAGGGCCTTCTGGCCAGAGGTGAGAATATTCCCTAGAAACAAGAAAGAAATTCAGGTTTCAAATGGATTTTAAACCCCATGAGGCACATGGAAAAGAATTTTCACAGCCATCAAAACACCCTCTTTCTGAACCCTGGAAGCTTCCGTTTTGCGTGGAAAATCTGGAGACTGGTGTGGTCATCAGTACCACAGATACTTTACATTCGGCCCAATAGATGGAAAGCACAATGTGTGTGCCAGGGGGATAGAGTTTCACTTCTCTTGACCTAGGATCTCATGGAATAAGGCCAAGGATGCGGTGCAGGAAATTTTGGAGGGCTGCATTTAGGCTAAGTGTCAGCCGCAGGGCCCTGGAGAATCGGAGTCAAACATAGAGGGCCTGGACAGATGCAGGCAGAGATGGACATATGCCTCTTACCTGCAGCAGGATCGCTGTCTCCTCAGTTCTCCAATATACTACGCCATATGCAGGAGAGTGAATAATCCAAAGGGCAAAGAAAGACAAATTTCAACACCAGGAAGTCCGAGTTCACGATTCATGCACTGACTTCCATAAGGGCCCAGTGAAGAAGGAATGTAGAGACAGTCAGACAGACAGAATGACAGTGGCAGAAAAGGACTGAAATTCTGGCCCTGTGCTGATCAGTGCCAGAGCACTGAAGACAAACCCTCCATGCCTATGCATACTTCTTACAAGTGGCATTGTTATTTTATGTTTGTGAGGAAAGGTTACACTTAGAACATCTAGATCTTAGCCCACTCTGAGAAGCAACACTTGGCCTGCAGCCCACTCTCCAAAATTGCCCCCGCCTCTCCAATTTGTAAGTATTCTTAGTGATGCTCCATCCAATATGCAGGCTGGCATATTGCACTCCCTGATCCAGCCTCATACTGTCCTGTGTGCAGGGAACTGCACTATGTCTATTTATTCTTTGATTTACAGTTGGGATAGGACTTGGTGGACAAAAAGAGCAAGAGGGAAGTAGATGATTTGGCAGCGGTAGTTTGTGCTGAGAGATATTTGTAGTGATAAGAGGTATATGAATGCCTCTGTGAGATGTCTCTCATGACTGTGGCTCAGAAGGGCATTCTGTATCAGCATTCTTACCCTAATCCAGAGCTGTGCAGGTCTCTAGCTAAAAAATATTTTCAGACCTCTACATGTTATATATATACATATATATATATATATATATATATATATATATAGAGAGAGAGAGAGAGAGAGAGAGACACTGATGTAGTCATTTTCTAAAATAGATTCAATATGACATTCAGACAATTGATTGCTAAAACCTGGAGAGAAACTTTGCATCAGGAAAAGAATTGTACTATGGAGTAAACTCTCAAAATCATTAGCTATATGCAGCTCCAAAGGGACAGAGCGAAAAAGGCTTTATAAGGAACTCATCAAGGAGACTCTCCACATGGACAGGGACCACAAGATTCCTAGTCTGGCAACAGACACAGTGCATCTGGTAGTTCCAATTGCAAGCCTCAGGGCCAAAACCTCTCCCTCTTCAGTGTTTTTACATCTGAAAAGAAGAAAAGTGACCAGGGTCAAAAAGAGCTACAATGGTGTCAATATTGAGCTGTAAATCAGAATGTACCAAGTGTTTTGCAAAAAATCACTTTATTATAAACTCTGAGTGATACTGGCATGGAAAAGAGGAGACAGAGTATGGCTTGAGTCAGAAAGACTTACAAACTGAGGCTCAAGTATCCTAGGTGAATTCGCCAACACAACAAGCCAGAGCTCAGCAGTGCTCTGGTAACTCTCTTTTTATATCTGGGTCTGTCAGTAAAATAAGTGTATAAGTAAAATATTAATGAGTGAAGACAGTGTGTGTGAGATCATGTGAGAGTTAGAGACAGAGAAGGCGAGAAGAGAAATAGATGAGTTGAAAGAGACCAGAATTCAGAAACCTCCTACATTGTGTTCATTCATGACAGGTTCAAACCTGGCTTGCACAGATTGTAAGGCAGCAGCTCTCATGCCCACAGACCCAGACAGCCCCAGCCTTCACCATATGCTGTACTACCAGACCTGACAGTAATATGTGTGTGTGTCTGTCTGTCAGTCACTGTGTGTCTGTGTGCTCAGAATTCACCTATAGTAGTCTCAGAGCATGTGTGGCAAGGTAGCCAGCCTCACCTGCAACTTATGTACAGAGAAACTAGCTGGCTAGGGAAAGCCAGCTAGCCAAGATTCTGGCTCAGCTAGAATGAATATGCAAAGTGTCTCTCATGTCTAGCTCTCCTGAGTTCCTGATTCAATCTCATGCCTCACTATCATCCAAACACTCCCAATGGTGGAAGCTGGGGCACCCCTCAGAATTCAGGGGCAGGACATTTTCCAGACACGTTTGGCTTCATACTCAGCCTCCAGCCTCCCAGTCCACCTCTCAGGGCAGCAGATTAGAAGCCCAGAAAGAACCCACAAGACTTCCAACATAGATGTGAACTGTGTTTGACCAATCAATAGTGGATTAACCTGGCCCCTTACACCTACCCTAATTACACCTACCCTAATTGCTAAGGCAATTGCTCCTGTGGCCTCACAATCCCTGATCATGGTGTCCTGGTGTCCACACATCAAACTCAGAGAGATTCCCAGAAGTAGGCATCCATGAGTGTCCCATACAATGTCTCTCTGCATGCAGGAAGCACAAACTCCCAGGGCCCTTGCTATGGAGAGACAAAAGTAAGGTGGATGCCTCCATGGGATGAATTAGAAGTTTCCAGTGGAGATAACAGCCCCGGCCCTCTCCTGTGGGCCTGGCTGCTGCTAATAAAGGCAATTGGAAACACCTGTTACCACTTGGGTCCTGAGGACATACTCAGAAATTCCTCCAGGAGCTGGCAGGCTGGCAGACCTCCTGACCCAGGATAGCTGTGCTCCGAGTTGGGAGGACCTTCTGGCCAGAGCTGAGAATAAAAGAAAGAACCTCAGATTTCAAAAGGATTGGAAACCCTATGAGGCACTTGGAAAAGACTTTTCACAGCCATCAGAACACCCTCTTTCAGAACCCTGGAATCTTCCGTTTTGCATGGAAAATCTGGACACTGGTGTGGCCATCACTATATATGAGAGAAACTGTGCATCAGGAAAAGAATTGTCCAAAGGAGATATATCTCCAAATCATTAGCTATATGCAGCTCCATCGGAACAATCGAAAAAGGCTCGAGAAGGAACTCACTCAGGAGACTATCCACATGGACAGGCACCACAAGTTTCCTATTCTGGAAACACACACAGGAGAGCTTCCCAGTGCAAGCCTCAGGGCAAAAACCTCTCCCTCTTCAGTGTCTCA
This sequence comes from Erinaceus europaeus, assembly GCF_950295315.1. Taxonomy (NCBI): domain Eukaryota; kingdom Metazoa; phylum Chordata; class Mammalia; order Eulipotyphla; family Erinaceidae; genus Erinaceus; species Erinaceus europaeus. The sequence continues at coordinate 1,700,002 of NW_026647114.1, forward strand.
GAATTCAAAATCCTCCTACACTGTGTTCATTGATGACAGGTTCAAACCTGGCTTGTAGAGATTGTAAGGCAGCAGCTCTCATGCCCACAGACACCAGACAGCCCCCGCCTTCACCATATGCTGTACTACCAGACCTGACAATAATGTGTGTGTGTGTGTGTGTCTGTCTGACTGTGTGTTTGTGTGTGCTCAGAGCTCACCTGTAGTAGTCTCAGAGCATGGGTGTCAAGGTAGCCAGCCTCACCTGCAACTTACATACAGAGAACCTAGCTGGTCAGGGCAAGCCAGCAAGACCAGATTCTGGCTCAGCAAGAATGCATATGCAAAGGGACTCTCATGTCTAAATCTCCTGAGTTCCCTATTCAATCCCATGCCTCACTATCTATCATCCGGGGGAAGCTGGGGCACCCCTCAGAATTCAGGGGCATGAGCCTGTCCAGTCACGTTTGGCTGCCTACACAGCCTCCAGGCTCTCAGTCCACTTCTCAGAGCAGCAGATTACAAGCACAGAAAGTACCCAGAAAGAGCTGTGTTTCAACATAGATGGGAACTGTGTTTGACCAAAAAATAGTGGATGAACCTGGACCCTTACACCTACCCTTTGGGTCTGGCTAAGGCAATTGCTCCTGAGGCCTCACATTCCTGATCATGGTGTCCTGGTGTCCACACATCACACTCAGAGAGATTCCCAGAAGTAGGCATGCATGCGTGTCCCATACAAAGTTGCTCTGCTTGCCGGAAACACAAAGTCCACTGGCCCTAGCTATGGTGGAAAAAAAAAAAGATGGATGCCTCCAATGGCTGAATTAGGCGCTTCCAGTGGAGATCACAGCCCTGCCCCTCACCTTAGGGCCTGGATGCTGCTAATAAAGGCAATTGGAAACACCTGTTACCACTTGGGGCCTGAGGACATACTCAGGAATACCTCCAGGAGCTAGCAGGCTGGCAGACCTCCTGAACCTTGGATAGCTGTGCTCCTAGTTGGGAGGGCCTTCGGGCCAGAGGTGAGAATATTCCCTAGATACAAGAAAAAACTTCAGTTTTCAAAACTCTTTGAAACCCCAGGAGGCACTTGTTTCACAGGCAACAAAACACCCTCTTTCTGAATGCTGGAAGCTTCCGTTTTGCGTGGAATATCTGGACACTGCTGTGGCCATCAGTACCACAGATCTTTACATTCGGCCCAATAGAGGGAAAGCACAATGAGTGTGCCAGGGTGGTAGAGTTTTACTTCTCTTTACCTGGGCTCTCATGGAATAAGGACAAGGATGCGGTGCAGGAAATTGAGGAGGGCTACATTTAGGCTGAGTGTCAGCCTCAGGGCCCTGGAGAATGGTAGTCTTTCACAGAGGGCCTGGACAGCTGCAGCTGGAGATGGACATATGCCTGTTACATGCAGTAGGAACGCTGTCTCCTCATTTCCCCTCTGTACTACGCCATATGCACAAGACTAAATAATCCAAAGAGGAAAGAAACGAAAATTTCAACACCAGGATGACCGAGTTCACGATGCATGCACTGCTTCCAGTAAGGGCCCAGGGAAGAAAGCACGTAGAGACAGTCAGAGAGACAGAATGACAGTGACTGAAAAGGACAGAAATTCTGGCCCTGTGTTTATCAGTGCCATAGCACTGAAGACAAACCCTCCATGCCCATGCATACTTTTTATAAATGGCATTGTTATTATATGTTTGTGAGGATAGGTTACACTGCTCCTGGAAGGTTTATAATTTTTAATTGTAGTGAATCCTGCTCCAACTATGTGACCAATTATTTATGAATAAGGAGGCTGTTATCAATGTGGTAATTCCTCATTAAGATCAAATAAAAAGGTCAACAATTCTAAAAGTGACTGATATATATATATATATATATATATATGTATATATGTATATATATGTACATATATGTAAGTGTTTCTTTATCATAGACTCTGAGGGTTACTGGCATGGCTATGAGGAGACATAGTATGGCTTGTGCCAGAGAGACTTACAAAGCTGATGCTACAGAAACCTAGGTGAAATCGCCAACAAAACAAGCCAGAGCTCAGCAGTGCCCTGCTGACTCTCTTTGTATATCAGGGCCTGTCAGTAAAATAAGTATATACGTAAAATATTAATGAGTGCAGACAGAGTGAGTGAGAGCCTGTGAGAGTCAGAGACAGAGAAGGCAAGAAGAGAAATAGAAGAGTGGGACAGAGACCAGAAGTCAAAATCCTCCCACACTGTCTTCATACATGACAGGTTCAAACCTGGGTTGTCGAGATTGTTGGGCAGCAGTCTCACATCCACAGACCCCAGACCACCCCAGCCTTCACCATATGTGTGTAGTATTTACCACACGAAATGTATTGTGAGTGTAAACTTCCCTTCATTTATAAAAGAAAAATATATCAAGCAGAAGAAATGACCCCTCATGTAATATAGGACTAAATAAATAAATATGCAAATAAATGGGGATGATCTAGGAGGATTTGAAAAAAATGAAAAATAAAAACAAAAAGCACAAGAAGACCTGATTACAGCAGAAAATGGAAACCACCTGCTGAGAAACAGAGGGCTGCTTCAAAAATTATGATACACTTCAGAGTCCAGGGAAATTAAGATTTCAGGAGAATGAAAAGAAACTCATATGTACTGAAGCTGACACTAGAGAAAGGAGGTAAGTTCTGTACTATGATAATTATAATAAGGATGCTGATAGAAATGCTATTAGAAATGCTACTGGAAGGTTCTATTATTTATAATTGTATTGAAACTTGCTCCAACTAGGTGGACAATTATTAATGAAAAAGTAAGCTGTTATAAATGTATTAATTCTGATAAAGATCAATTACATAGGTCGACAATTCTATAAATGAGATATATATATATATGTATATGTTTATTATAAAGTCTGAGATATACTGCCATGGAAATGAGGAGACAGAATAAGGCTTGTGTCAGAGAGACTTACAAAGCTGTGGCTACAGTAGCCTAGGTGATATCACCAACAAAACAAGCCAGAGCTTAACAGTGCTCTGGTAACTCTCTTTGTATATCTGGGCCTGTCAGTAAAATAAGTATATAATCAGTGAAGACAGAGTGTGTGAGAGCATGTGAGAGTTAGACACAGAGAAGGCAACAAGAGAAATAGATGAGTTGGAAAGAGACCAGCAGACAAAAACCCCCTACAATGTGTTTATTGATGGCAGGTTCAAATGTGGCTTGTAGAGATTGTAAGGCAGCAGCTCTCATGCCCACAGAGACCAGACAGCCCCAGCCTTCACCATATGCTCTACTTACAGACCTGACAGTAATATGTGTGTGTCTGTCTGTATGTATGTATGTCTGAGTATGTGTGCGCTCAGAGCTCTCCTATAGTAGTCTCAGAACATGGGTGTCAAGGTAGCCAGCCTCACCTGCAACTTATATACAGAGAACCTAGCTGTTCAGGGCAAGCCAACTAGCCCAGATTCTGGCTAAGCAAGAATGCATATGCAAAGGTACTATCATGTCTCCCTCTCCTAAGTTCCCGATTCAATCCAATGCCTCACTATCATCCAAAAACTGCCAACGGGGTAAGCTGGGGCACTCCTCAGAATTCAGGGGAATGAGCCTGTCCAGTCACGTTTGGATGCCTACTCAGCCTCCAGACTCTCAGTCCACTGCTCAGGGCAGCAGATTACAAGCCAAGAAAGAACACAGAAATAGCTATTTTTCAACATATATGGGAACTGTGTTTGACCAAACAATAGTGGATGAACCCGGCCCCTCACACCTATCCTTTGGGTCAGGCTAAGTCAATTGCTCCTGTGGCCTCACAATCCCTGATCATGGTGTCCTGGTTTCCACACATCACACTCAGAGAGATTCCCAGAAGTAGGCATGCATGAGTCACATACAAAGTCGCTCTGCTTGCAGGAAGCACAAACTCCCCGGGCCCTTGCTATGGAGAGACAAAAGGAAGATGGATTCCTCCATTGGCTGAATCAGGAGATTCCAGTGGAGATCATAGCCCCGGCCCTCACCTGAGGGCCTGGATGCTGCTAATAAAGGCAACTGGAAACACCTGTTACCACTTGGGGACAGAGAACATACTCTAGAATCCCTCCAGGTGCTAGCAGGCTGGCAGACCTCCTGACCCCAGGATAGCTGTGCTCCTAGTTGGGAGGGCATTCTGGCCAGAGATGAGAATATTCCCTAGATACAAGAAAGAACTTCAGGTTTCAAAAGCATTTGAAACCCCATGAGGCACAGGGAAAAGACATTTCACAGGCATCAAAACACCCTCTTTCTGAACGCTGGAAGATTCCGTTTTGCGTGGAAAATCTGGACACCGGTGTGGCCATCAGTACCACAGATCCTTTACATTTGGCCCAATAGAGGGAAAGCACAATGTGCGTGCCAGGGTGGTAGAGTTTCACTACTCTTGACCTGGGCTCTCATGGATTAAGGACAAGGATGCTGTGCAGGAAATTGAGGAGGCTGCATTTAGACTGAGTGTCAGCCACAGGGCCTTGGAGAATGGGAGTCAAGCACAGAGGGCCTGGACATCTGCAGCTGGAGATGGACATATGCCTGTTACCTGCAGCAGGAACGTTGTCTCCTCAGTTCCCCTCTATACTACGCCATATGCATGAGGCTAAGTAATCCAAAGGGCAAAAAAAGGAAAATTTCAACACCAGGAAGACCGAGTTCACGATGCATGCAATGACTTCCACGAAGGGTCCAGGGAAGAAGGCACGTAGAGACAGTCAGAGAGACAGAATGACAGTGACTGGAATGGACAGAAATTCTGGCCCTGTGTTGATCAGTGCCAGAGCACTGAAGACAAACCCTCCATTCCCATGCATACTTCTTACAAGTGGCATTGTTATTTTATGTTTGTGAGGAAAGGTTACACTTAGAACATCTAGGTCTTAGCCCACTCTGAGAAGAAACACTTGGCCTGCAGCCCACTCTCCAAAACTGCCCTTCCCTCTCCAAATTGGAAGTAGTTTAGTGATGCTCCAGCCAAATGCAGGCTGGCGTATTTCATCTCCCTGGTCCAGCCTCAGCCTGACCTGTGTGCAGGGAAAAGCACTATGTCTATTTCTTCTTTGATTTACAGTTTTGGGATAGGACTCAGTGGACAAAAAGAGCAGGAGTGATGTAGATGATTTGGCAGCTGTAGTTTGTGCTGAAAGATATTTGTAGAGGGACAAGAGGTAAACAAATGGCTCTGTGAGATGTCTCTCATGACTATGGCTCAGATGGGCCAGGTGTATCCGAATTACTACCCGAATCCAGAGCTGTGCACGTCACTAGCTAAAATATATTTTCAGACCTCTACATGTTATATATATATATATATATATATATATATATATATATATGTAGAGAGAGAGATAGAACAAGACACTGATGTAGTCATTTTCTACAATAGATGCGATATGACATTCAGACAATTGATTGCTAAAACCTGGAGAGAAACTGTGCATCAGGAAAAGAATTGTCCAAAGGAGTAAAATCTCCAAATCATTAGCTATATGCAGCTCCAAAGGGACCTAGCTAGAAAGGCTCGAGAAGGAATTCATCCAGGACACTCTCCACATGGACAGGCACCACAAGTTTCCTAATCTGGCTACACACACAGGGCAGCTGCTAGTTCCCAGTGCAAGCCTCAGGGCAATTACCTATCCCTCTTCAGTGTCTTTACATCTGAAATGAATAAAAGTGTCCAAGGGTCAAGGAGAGCTACAAAGGTGTCAATATTGAGCTGTAAATCAGAATGTGCCAAGTGTTTTGCATAATATCACCTGTGCCACAGTGATTCTGTTGTTCTCTCTGTCTCTCCCTCCCTCACACACACACACAAACACACACTTTCACAGTTATACACACGCACACATCCACAGAGGCACAGGCACAAACGGAGTTATACAAATGCACACTGGACAGCTTCTGCAAGGCAGGGCCCTGTGTGAACCCTGCTTCGCACTTCCTGCAAGCACGCCCAGCCTTCTAAGGCCATCTCTAGCTCCCATTGTTGGGCTTATTTCAGAAGGTCTGCGGACAGGGCAACAGCCAGGCTCTGATATACCAGAGGCCTAGGCCAAGCCCAGAACCCCTGCCAGCAATATCATTGACCAGTGTGCTAGGACACGCCCAGGAATATCAAGGCCGCTAGTCATTGATTGGCCAGGAACCTTGAGCACCACCCACACGGCCATGCAGCACGCTCATTGGGCAGCCTCTGAAAGGCCCGCCCACCAGCCACATCTGCTGGAAAGAGATGAGAATTCAAAAACTGCCTATACTGTGTTCATTTATGACAGGTTCAAAGCTGGCTTGTAGAGACTGTAAGGCAACAGCTCTCATGCCCACAGACCCCATACAGCCCCAGCCTTCACCATATGCTGTACTACCAGACCTGACAGTAATGTGTGTGTGTGTGTGTGTGTGTGTGTGTCTGTCTGTGTCTGTGTGTTCTGAGAGCTCAGCTATAGTAGTCTCAGAGCATGGGTAGGAAGGTAGCCAGCCTCACCTGCTACTTATGTACAGAGAACCTAGCTAGTCAGGGCAAGCCAGCTAGCCCAGATTCTGGCTAAGCAAGAATGCACATGCAAAGGGACTCTCATGTCTCCCTCTCCTGAGTTTCCGATTCAATCTCATGCCTCAATATCATACAAACACTGTCAACAGGGTAAGCTGGGGTACCCCTCAGAATTCAAGGGCAGGAGCCTGTCCAGTCACGTTTGGCTGCCTACTAAGCCTCCAGACTCTCAGTCCACTGCTCAGGGCAGCTGCTTAAAAGCCCAGAATGAACAAAGAAAGACCTGTGTTTCAACATAGATGGGAACTGTGTTTGACCAAACAATAGTGGATGAACCCGGCCCCTTCCACCTACCCTTTGGGTCCGGCTAAGGCAATTGCTCCTGTGGTCTCACAATCCCTGATCATGTTGTCCTTGTGTCCACACATCACACTCAGAGAGATTCCCAGAAGTAGGCATGCATGAGTGTCCCATACAAAGTAGCTTTGCTTACAGGAAGCACAAACTCCATGGGCTCTTGCTATGGAGAGACAAAAGGAAGATGGATGCCTCCATTGGCTGAAATAGGAGTTTCCAGTGGAGAACACAGCCCCGCCCCTCACCTGAGGGCCTGGCTGCTGCTAATAAAGGCAATTGGAAACACCTGTTACCACTTGGGGCCTGAGGACATACTCCGGAATCCCTCCAGGAGCTAGCAGACTGGCAGACCTCCTGTCCCCGGGATAGCTGTGCTCTTAGTTGGGAGGGCCTTCGGGCCAGAGGTGAGAATATTCCCTAGATACAAGAAGGAACTTCAGGTTTCAAAAGGATTTGAAACCCCAGGAGGCACTTGGTAAAGACATTTTACCGCCATCAAAACACCCACTTTCTGATCCCTGGAAGCTTCCGTTTTGCATGGAGACTCTGGACACTGATGTGGCCATCAGTACCACAGAGACTTTACATTCGGCCCAATAGAGGGAAAGCACAATGTGTGTGCCAGGGTGGTAGAGTTTCACATATCTTGACCTGGGCAGCTGCAGCTGGAGATGGACATATGCCTGTTTCCTGCAGCAGTTACACTGTCTCCTCAGTTCCACTGTGTACTACTCCATATGCACAAGACTAAGTAATCCAAAGGGCAAAGAGTGGAAAATTTCAACACCAGGAAGACCGAGTTCAGGATGCATGCACTGACTTCCACAAAGGTTCCAGGGAAGAAGGCAGACAGAGACAGTCAGAGAGACAGAATGACAGTGACTGAAAAGGACAGACATTCTGGCCCTGTGTTGATCAGTCCCAGAGCACTGAAGACAAATCCTCCATGCCCATGCATACTTCTTACAAGTGGCTTTGTTATTTTATGTTTGTGTGGAAAGGTTACACTGAGAACATCTAGGTCTTAGCACACTCTGAGAAGCAACACTTGGCCTGCAGCCCACTCTCCAAGACACCCCTGGCCTCGCAAAATTGGAAGTAGTTTTAGTGATGCTCCCGCCAAATGCAGGCTGGCATATTTCATCTCCCTGCTCCAGCCTCAGCCTGTCCTATGTGCAGGGAACTGCACTATGTCTATTTCTTCTTTGATTTACAGTTTTCGGATAGGACTCGGTGGACAAAAAGAGCAAGAGTGAAGTAGATAATTTGGCAGCTGTAGTTTGTGCTGATAGAGATTTGTAGAGTGATAAACGATATGGATCTTTGAGATGTCTCTCATGACTGTGGCTCAGAAGGGCCAGGTGTATCCATTTTACTACCCTAATCCAGACCTGTGCAGGTCTCTAGCTAAAAATATTTTCATATCTCTACATGTTACATATATATATATATATATATATATATATATAGAGAGAGAGAGAGAGAGACCTCTACATATATAGAGATAGAGACACTGATGTAGTCATTTTCTACAATGGATTCGATATGACATTCAACAATTGATTGCTAAAACCTGTAGAGAAACTGTGCATCAGGAAAAGAATTGTCCAAAGGAGTAAAATATCCAAATCATTAGCTATATGTAGCTCCAATGGGACCAGGAGACACTCCACATTGATAGACAACACAAGTTTCCTAGACTGGCAACACACACAGGGCAGCTGCTAGTTCCCAGTGCAAGCCTCAGGGCAAAAACCTCTCCCTCTTCAGTGTCTCAGATTTCAAAAACCTCCTACACTGTGTTCATTGATGACAGGATCAAACCTGGCTTGTAGAGATTGTAAGGCAGCAGCTATCATGCCCACAGACCACAGACAGCCCCCCTCACTTGAGGGCCTGGCTGCTGCTAATAAAGGCAATTGGAAACAGCTGTTACAAATTGGGCCCTGAGGACATACTCAGGAATCCCTCCAGTAGCTCACAGGCTGGCCGACCTCCTGACCCCAGGATAGGTGTGTTCCTAGTTGGGAAGGCCTTCTGGCTAGAGGTGAGAATATTCCCTAGATACAAGAAAGAACTTCAGGTTTCAAAAGGATTTGAAAACCCATGAGGCACTTTTAAAAGACATTTCACAGCCATCAAAACACCCTCTTTCTGAACCCTGGAATCTTCCGTTTTGCATGGAAAATCTGGACACTGGTGTGGCCATCAGTACAACAGATCCTTTACATTCGGCCAAATAGAGGGAAAGTACAATGTGTGTGCCAAGGGGATAGTGTTTCACTTCTCTTGACCTGGGCTCTCATGGAATAAGGACTAGGATGCTGTGTTGGAAGGTGAGGAGGGCTGCATTTAGGCTGAATGTCAGTCTCAGGGCCCTAGAGAATGGTAGTCTTTCACAGAGGGCCTGGACAGCTGCAGCTGGAGATGGACATAGGCCTGTTACCTGTAGTAGGATCGCTGCCTCCTCAGTTCACCACTGAACACATATGCACTGAACACATATGCACGAGATTAAATAATCCAAAGGGCAAAGTGTGGTGTCACAATGGTGTCAATATTGAGCTGTAAATCAGAATGTGCCAAGTGTTTTGTACAAAATCACCTGTGCCACAGTGATTCTGTTGTTCTCTCTCTCTCTCACTCCCTCACACACACACACGCAAACACACACAAACACACTCTCTCACACTTACACACACGCACCCATCCACAGAGGCAGAGGCACAAACGGAGTTATACACATGCACACTGGACAGCTTCTACAAGGCACGGCCCTGGGCTGAACCCTGCTTCGCACTTCCTGGAAGCACTCCCAGCCTTTTAAGGCCATCTCTGAGCTCGCATTGTCTGGCTTACTTCAGAAGGCCCGCAGACAGGGCATCAGCCATACTCTCATAGGCCTGAGCCTAGGCCACGCTCAGAACCCCTGCCAGCAATATCATTGGCCAGTGTGCTAGGGCACGCCCAGGAGTTTCAATGCCCCTAGTCAATGATTGGCAAGCAACCTTGAGCACCGCCCACACGGCCCTGCAGCACTCTCATTGGGCAGCCTCTGGAAGGCCTGCCCACCAGCCATTTCTGCTGGAAAGAGATGAGAATTCAAAATCCTCCTACACTGTGTTCATTGATGACAGGTTCAAAGCTGGCTTGTAGAGATTGTAAGGCAGCAGCTCTCATGCCCACAGACCCCAGACAACCCCAGCCTTCACCATATGGTATACTATCAGACATGACAGTAATGTGTGTGTGGGTGTGTCTGTCTGTCTGTCTGTGACTGTCTGTGCTCAGAGCTCACCTATAGTTGTCTCAGAGCATGGGTGGGAAGGTAGCCAGCCTCACCTGCAACTTATGTACAGAAAACCTAGATGGTCAGGGCAAGCCAACTATCCCAGTTTCTGGCTAAAAAAGAATGCACATGCAAAGGGACTCTCATGGCTACCTCTCCTGAGTTCGCGATTCAATCTCTTGCCGCACTATCATCCAAACACTGCCAATGGGGTTAGCTGGGGCACCCCTCAGAATTCAGGGGCATAAGCCTGTGCAGTCACGTTTAGCTGCCTACTCAGCCTTCAGACTCAGTCCACTGTTAAAGCCACCAGATTACAAGCACAGAAAGAACCCAGAAATAGCTGTGTTTCAACATAGATGGAAACTGTGTTCGACCAAAAAATAGTGGATGAACCCAGTCCATTATACCTACCCTTTGGGTCTGGCTAAGGCATTTGCTTCTGTGCCTCCCATCCCAGATCATGGAGTCCTAGTGTCCACACATCACAATCATAGAGATTCCCAACAGTAGGCATGCATGAGTGTCCCATACAAAGTCTCTCTGCTTGCTGGAAGCACAAATTCCCCGGGCCCTTGCTATGGACAGAAAAAAGAAAGATGGATGCCTCCATTGGCTGTATTTGGAGCTTCCAGTGGAGATCACAGCCCCGCCCCTCACCTGAGGGCCTGGCTGCTGCTAATAAAGGCAATTGGAAACACCTGATACCACTTGGGCCCTGAGGACATACTCATGAATCCCTCCAGGAGCTAGCAGGCTGGCAGACCTCCTGACCTCGGGATAGCTGTGCTCCAAGTTGGGTGGCCCTTCTGGCCAGTGATAAGAATATTCCGTAGATACAAGAAAGAACTTCAGGTTTCAAAAGTATTTGAAAACCCCATGAGGCACTTGGAAATGTCATTTCACAGCCATCAAAACACCCTCTTTCAGAACCCTGGAAGCTTCCATTTTCCCTGGAAAATCTCAGAATTCAAAATCCTCCTAAACTGTGTTCATTGATAACAGGTTCAAACCTGGTTTGTAGAGATTGTAAGGCAGCAGCTCTCATGCCCAGAGATCCCAGACAGCCCCAGCCTTCAACATATGCTGTACTACCAGACTTGACAGTAATGTGTTTGTGTGTGTGTGTGTGTGTCTGTCTGTCTGAATGTGTTTGTCTGTGTGTGCTCAGAGCTCACCTGTAGAAGTATCAGAGCATGGGTGTCAAGGTAGCCAGCCTCACCTGCAACTTATATACAGAGAACCTAGCTGGTCAGGGCAAGCCAGCTAGCCCAGATTCTGGCTCAGCAAGAATGCATATGCAAAGGGACTCTCATGTCTAAATCTCCTGAGTTCCCTATTAATCCCATGCCTCACTGTCTATCATCCGGGGGAAGCTGTGTCACCACTCAGAATTCAGGGGCATGAGCCTGTCCAGTCACATTTGGCTGCCTACTCAGCCTCCAGGCTCTCAGTCCACTGCTCAGGGCAGCAGATTACAAGCACAGACAGTACCCAGAAATAGCTGTGTTTCAACATAGATGGGAACTGTGTTCGACCAAAAAATAGTGGATTAACCCGGTCATTTACACCTACCCTTGGGTCCGGCTAAGGCAATTGCTCCTGTGGCTGCACATCCCTAATCATGGTGTCCAGGTGTCTACACATCACATTCATAGAGATTCCCAGAGGTAGGCATGCATAGTATCCCATACATAGTCGCTCTGCTTGCAGGAAGCACAAACCCACCAGGTCCTTGCTATGGACAGACAAAAGAAAGATGGATGCCTCCATTGGCTGAATTTGGAGCTTCTAGTGGAGATCACAGCCCCGCACCTCACCTGAGCGCGTGGCTGCTGCTAATAGAGGCAATTGGAAACACCTGTTACCACTTGGGCCCTGAGGACATACTCAGGAATCCCTCCAGGAGCTAGCAGGCTGGCAGACCTCCTGACCCCTGGATAGCTGTGCTCCAAGTTGGGCGGCCCATCTGGCCAGAGGTGAGAATATTCCATAGATAAAAGAAAGAACTTCAGGTTTCAAAAGGATTTGAAAACCCCATGAGACACTTGGAAATGTCATTTCACAGCCATCAAAACACCCTTTTTCAGAACCCTGGAAGCTTACGATTTGCGGGGAAAATCTCAGAATTGAAAATCCTAAACTGTGTTCATTTATGACTTGTTCAAACCTGGCTTGTAGAGATTGTAAGACAGCAGCACTCATGCCCACAGACCCCAGACAGCCACAGCCTTCACCATACGCTGTACTACCAGACCAGACAGTAATGTGTGTGTGTGTGTGTGTGTGTGTGTGTGTGTGTGTGTGTGTGTGTGTGTGTGTGTCTGTGTTGTCAGAGCTCACCTATAGTATTCTCAGAGCATGGTTGGAAGGTAGCCAGCCTCACCTACAACTTATGTACAGAGAACCTAGCTGGTCAGGGCAAGCCAGCTAGCCCAGATTTTGGCTAAGCAAGAATGCACATGCAAAGGGACTCTCATGACTCCCTCTCCTCAATTCCCGATTCAATCTCATGCCTCATATCATCCAAACACTGCCAAGGTGTAAGCTGGGGCACCCCTCAGAATTCAAGGGCAGGAGCCTGTCCAGTCACGTTTGGCTGCCTACTCAGCCTCCAGACTCTCAGTCCACTGCTCAGGGCAGCAGATTACAAGCCAAGAATGAACCCAGAAAGAGCTGTGTTTCAACATAGATGGGAACTGTGTTTGACAAGACAATAGTGGATGAACCCGTCCCCTTACACCTACCCTTTGGGTTCGGCTAAGGCAATTGCTCCTATGGCCTCACAATCTCCGATCATTGTGTCCTTGTTTCCACACATCACACTCAGAGAAATTCCCAGAAGTAGGCATGCATGAGTGTCCCATACAAAGTCGCTCTGCTAGCAGGAAGCACAAACTCCCCGGGCTCTTGCTATGGAGAGACAAAACGCAGATGGATGCCTCCATTGGAGGAATTAGGATCTTCCAGTGGAGATCATGGCCCTGCCCACACCTGAGGGCCTGGCTGCTGCTAATAATTGCAATTGGAAATACCTGTTACCACTTGGGGCCTGAGATCATACTCAAGAATCCCTCCAGGAGCTAGCAGGCAGGCAGCCCTCCTGACCCCGTGGATACCTGTGTTCCGAGTTGGGAGGGCCTTCTGGCCAGAGTGAGAATATTCCCTAGATACAAGAATGAACTTCAGGTTTTAAATTTATTTGAAACCCCAGGAGGCACTTGGAAAAGACATTTCACAGCCATCAAAACATCCTCTGTCTGAACCATGGAAGCTTCCGTTTTGCATTCAAAATCTGGACACTGGTGTGGCCATCAGTACTAGAGATCCTTTACATTCGGCCCAATAGAGGGAAAGCACAATGTGTGTGCCAGGGTGGTAGAGTTTCACTTCTCATGACCTGGGATCTCATGGAATAAGGGCAAGTATGTGGTGCAGGAAATTGAGGAGGGCTGCATTTAGGCTGATTGTCAGCCACAGGGCCCTGGAATATGGGAGTCAAGCACAGAGGGCCTGGACAGCTGCAGCTGGAGATGGACATATGCCTGTTACCTGCATCAGGAACACTGTCTCCTAAGTTCTCCTCTGTACTACGCCATATGCACAAGACTAAGTATTCCAAAGGGCAAAGAAAGGAAAATTTCAACACCAGGAAGACCGAGTTCACGATGCAAGCACTGACTTCCACGAAGGGTCCAGGGAAGAAGGCACATAGAGACAGAGAGACAGGATGACAGTGACTGAAAAGGACAAATTCTGGCCCTGTGATGATCAGTGCCAGAGCACTGAAGACAAACCCTCCATGCCTATGCATACTTCTTACAAGTGGCTTTGTTATTTTCTTTTTGTGAGGAAAGGTTACACTTAGAACATCTAGGTCTTAGCCCACTCTGAGAAGCAACACTTGGCCTGCAGTCCACTCTCCAAAACTGCCCTAGACTCTGCTAATTGGAAGTAGTTTTAGTGATGCTCCAGACAAATGCAGGCTGGCCTATTTCATCTCCCTTGTCCAGCCTCAGCCTGTCCTGTGTGCAGGGAGCTGCACTATGTCTATTTCTTCTTTGATTTTTGGTATAGGACTCGGTGGAAAAAAGAGCAAGAGGGAATTAGATGATTTGGAAGCTGTAGTTTTTGCTGAGAGAGATTTTTAGAGTGACAAGAGGTTAACGAATGGCTCTGTGAGATGTCTCTCATGACTGTGGCTCAGAAAGGCCAGGTGTATCCGAATTACTACCCGAATACAGAGCTGTGCAGGTCTCTAGCTAAAATATATTTTCAGACCTCTATATGTTATATATATATATATATATATATATATATATATATATATATATATATATATATATAGAGAGAGAGAGAGAGAGAGAGAGAGAGCAAGACACTGATGTAGTCATTTTCTACAATGGATGCAATATGACATTCAGACAATTGATTGCAATTGATTGCTAAAGCCTGGAGAGTAACTGTGCATCAGGAAAAGAATTGTTCAAAGGAGTAAAATCTCATCCAGGAGACACTCCACATGGACAGGCAGCACAAGTTTCCTAGTCTGGCAACACACACAGGGCAGCTGCTAGTACCCAGTGCAAGCCTCTGGAGAAAAACCTCTCCCTCTTCAGTGTCTTTACATCTGAAAATAAGAAAAGTGAACAAGGGCCAAGGAGAGCTACAATGGTGTCAATATTGAGCTGTAAATCAGAATGTGCCAAGAGTTTTGCACTAAATCACCTGTGCCACAGTGATTCTGTTGTTCTCTCTCTATCCCTCCCTCACATACACACACAAACACACACTATCACCGTTACACACACGCACACATCCACAGAGGCACAGGCAAAAAAGGAGTTATACACATGCACTCTGGACAGCTTCTGCAAGGTAGGGCCCTGGGTGAACCCTGCTTCGCACTTCCTGCAAGCACGCCCAGCCTTTTAAGGCCATCTCTGAGCTCCCATTGTCGGGCTTACTTCAGAAGGCCTGCAGACAGGGCACCAGCCATGCTCTGATATGCCAGAGGCCTAGGCCACGCCCAGAACCTCTGCCAGCATTATCATTGACCAGTGTGCTAGGACACGCCCAGGAATGTCAAGGCTTCTAGTCAGTGATTGGCCAGCAATTTGAGCACCGCCCACACGGCCCTGTAGCAGGCTCATTGGGCAGCCTCTGGAAGGACCCCCCACCAGCCACTTCTGCTGGAAAGTAATGTGTGTGTGTGTGTGTTTGTCTGTCTGACTGTATGTGTCTGTGTGTGCTCAGAGCATTGGTGTCAAGGTATCCAGCCTCACCTGCAACTTATATACAGAGAACCTAGCGGGTAGGGAAAGCCAGGTAGCCCAGATTCTGGCTAAGCAATAATGCACATGCAAAGGGACTCTCATATCTCCCTCTCCTGAGTTCCGATTCAATCTCATGCCTCACTATCATCCAAACACTGCCCAAAGGGTAAGCTAGGGCAACACTCAGATTCAAGGGCAGGAGCCTGTCCAGTCACGTTTGGCTGCCTACTCAGCCTCCAGACTCTCAGTCCACTGCTCAGGGCAGCAGATTACAAGCCAAGAATGAACCCAGAAAGAGCTGTGTTTAAACATAGATGGAACTGTGTTTGACCAAACAATAGTGGATTTACCAGGCCCCTTACAACTACTCTTTGGGTCCAGCCAAGGCAATTGCTCCTGTGGCCTCACAATCCCTGATCATGTTGTCCTGGTGTCCACACATCACACTCAGAGAGATTCCCAGAAGTAGGCATGCATGAGTGTCCCATACAAAGTCGCTTTGCTTGCAGGAAGCACAAACTCCCAGGGCCCTTGCTATGGAGAGACAAAAGGAAGATGGATGCCTCCATTGGCTGAATTAGGATCTTCCAGTGAGACACAGCAGGGCCCCTCACCTGAGGGCCTGGATGCTGTTAATAAAGGCAATTGGAAACACCTCATACAACTTGGAGCCTGAGGACATACTCAGGAATCCCTCTAGGAGCTAGCAGGCTGGCAGAACTCCTGACCCCGGGATAGCTGTGCTCCTTGTTGGGAGGGCCTTCGGGCCAGAGGTGTGAATATTCCCTAGATACAAGAACGAACTTCAGGTTTCAAAATGAATTGAAACCACAGGAGGCACTTGGAAAAGACATTTCACAGCCATCAAAACACCCTCTTTCTGAATCCTGTAAGCTTCCGTTTTGCATGGAAAATCTGGATACTGGTGTGTCCATCAGTACCACAGATACTTTACATTCGGCCCAATAGAGGGAAAGCACAATGTATGTGCCAGGCTGGTAGAGTTTCACTTCTCTTGACCTGGGCTCTCATGCATTAAGGACAAGAATGTGGTGCAGGAAATTGTGGAGGGCTGCATTTAGGCTGAGTGTCAGCCACAGGGCCCTAGAGAATGGGAGTCAAGCACAGAGGGCCTGGACAGCTGCATCTGGAGATGGACATATGCCTGTTACCTGAAGCAGGACGCTGTTTCCTAAGTTCTCCTCTGTACTTCGCCATATGCACGAGAGTAAGTAATGCAAAGGGTAAAGAAAGGAAAATTTCAACACCAGGAAGAAAGAGTTCACGATGCATGCACTGACGTCCATGAAGGGTCCACTGAAGAAGGAACGTAGACACAGTCAGATAGACAGAATGACAGTGACTGAAACAAGTGGCATTGTTATTTTATGTTTGTGAGGAAAGGTTACACTTAGAACATCTAGGTCTTAGACCACTCTGATAAGCAACACATGGCCTGCAGCCCACTCTCCAAAACTGCCCTCACCTCTCCAATTTGGAAGTAGTCTTAGTGATGCTCTAGCCCGGATGCAGGCTGGCATATTGCAGCTCCCTGGTCCAGCCTCAGACTGTCCTGTGTGCAGGAAACTGCACTATGTTTATTTCATCTTTGATTTACAGTTTGGAGATAGAATTCAGTGGACAAAAAGAGCAAGAAGGAGATAGAGGATTTGGCAGCGGTTATTTGTGCTGAGAGAGAATTGTAGAGTGATAAGAGGAATACGAATGGCTCTGTGAGATGACTCTCATGACTGTGGCTCAGAAGGGCCAGGTATATCCGCATTACTACCCTAATCCAGAGGTGTGCACGTCTCTAGCTAAAAATATTTTCATATCACTACTTGTTACATATCTATATATATATATATATATATATATATATAGAGAGAGAGAGAGAGAGAGAGATAGAGAGAGAGAGAGAGAGACTGATGTAGTCATTTTCTACAATGGATTCAATATGACATTCAGACAATTGATTGCTAAAACCTGGAGAGAAACTGTGCATCAGGAAAAGAATTGTCCAAATGATTAAAATCTCAAAATCATTAGCTATATGCTGCTCCAATGGGACATAGTGAAAAAGGCTCGAGAAGGAACTCATCAAGGAGACTCTCCACATGAACAGACACAACAAGTTTCCTAGTCTGGCAACAGAAACAGTGCATCTCGCAGTTCCCAGTGAAAGCCTCAGGGCAAAAACCTCTCCCTCTTCAGTGTCTTTATATCTGAAAAGAATAAAAGTGACCAAGGGCCAAAGAGATCTACAATGGTGTCAATATTGAGCTGTAAATCAGAATTTACCAAGTGTTTTGCAAAAAAATATCACTTTATTATAAACTCTGAGTGATACTGGCATGGAAATGAGGAGACAGAATATGGCTTGTGTCAGAAAGACTTACAAACTGAGGGTCCAGTAGCCTAGGTGAAATCGCCAACACAACAAGCCAGAGCTCAGCACTGCTCTGGTAACTCACTTTGTATATCTGGGCCTGTCAGTAAAATAAGTATATAAGTAAAATATTAATGAGTGAAGACAGAGTGTGTGAGAGCATGTGAGAGTTAGAGACAGAGAAGGAGAGAAGAGAAATAGATGAGTTGGAAAGAGACCATAATTCAAAAACCTCCTACACTGTGTTCATTGATGACAGGTTCAAACCTGGCTTGTAGATATTGTAAGGCAGCAGCTCTCATGCCCACAGACCCCAGACAGCCCCATCCTTAACCATATGCTGTACTACCAGAACTGACAGTAACGTGTGTGTGTGTCTGTCTGGCTGTATGTGTGTGTCTGTGTGTGCACAGAATATACCTATAGTAGTCTCTGAGCATGGGTGGCAAGGTAGCCAGCCTCACCAGCAACTTATGTACAGAGAACCTAGCTGGTTAGCGAAAGCCAGCTAGTCCAGATTCTGTCTAAGCAAGAATGCATATGCAAAGGGACTCTCATGTCTCTCTCTCCTGAGTTCCCGATTCAATCTCATGCATCACTATCATCCAAACACTGCCAATGGGGGAAGCTGGGGCACCCCTCAGAATTCAGGGGCAGGACCCTGTCCAGTCACGTTTGGCTGCATACTCATCCTCCAGGCTCGCAGTATACTTCTCAGTGAACAGCAGATTACAAGCCCAGAAAGAACCCAGGAAGAGCTGTTTCTGAACATAGATGGGAACTGTTTTTGACCAAACAATAGTGGATGAACTTGGCCCATTACACCTCCCATTTGGGTCGTGCTAAGGAAAATGCTCCTGTGGCCTCACAATCCCTGATCATGGTGTCCTGGTGTCCACACATCACACTCAGAGATTCCCAGAAGTAGGCATCCATGAGTGTCCCATACAAAGTCGCTCTGATTGCCGGAAGCACAAATTTCCGGGCCCTTGCTATGGAGAGACAAAAGGAAGATGGATCCCTCCATTGGCTGAATTAGGAGTTTCCAGTGGAGATCACAGCCCCGACCCTCACTTGAGGGCCTGGCTGCTAATAAAGGCAATTGGAAACACCTGTTACCACTTGGGACCTGAGGACATAATACTCAGGAATCCCTCCAGGAGCTAGCAGGCTGGCAGACCTCCTGACCCCAGGATAGCTGTGCTCCTAGTTGGGAGGGCCTTCTAGCCAGAGATGAGAATATGCCTTAGATACAAGAAAGAACTTCAGGTTTCAAAAGGACTTGAAACCCCAAGAGGCACTTGGAAAAGACATTGCACAGCCATGAAAATACCCTCTTTCAGAACCCTGGAAGCTTCCGTTATGTGTGGAAAATCTGGACACTGGTGTGGCCATCAGTACTACATATCCTTTACATTCGGCCCAATAGAGGGAAAGCACAATGTGTGTGCCAGGGGGATAGAGATTGACTTCTCTTAACCTGGGCTCTCATGGAATAAGGACAAGGATGTGGTGCAGGAAATTGAGGAGGGTTGCATTTAGGCTGAGTGTCAACCTCACAGCCCTGGAGAATGGGAGTCAAGCACAGGAAGCCTGGACAGCTGCAGCTGGAGATGGACATATGCCTGTTACCTGCAGCAGGATCGCTGTCTCCTCAGTTCCCCAATGTACTACGCCATATGCAGGTGACTGAATAATCAAAAGGTCAAAGAAAAGAAAATTTCGACACCAGGAAGTCCAAGTTCGCGATGCATGCACTGACTTCCATAAGGGCCCAGTGAAGAAGTCACATAGAGACAGTAAGAGGGACAGGATGACAGAGACAGAACAGGACTGAAATTCAGGCCCTGTTTTGATCAGTGCCAGAGCACTGAAGACAAACCCTCCATGCCCATGCATACTTCTTACAAGTGAGATTCTAATTTTATGTTTGTGAGGAAAGGTTACACTTAGAAAATCTAGGTCTTAGCCCACTCTGAGTAGCAACACTTGGCTTGCAGCCCTCTCTCCAAAACTGCCCTCGCCTCTCCAATTTGGAAGTAGTCTTAGTGATGCTCTAGCCATGATGGAGGCTGGCGTATTGCAGCTCCCTGGTCCAGCCTCAGACTGTCCTGTGTGCAGGGAACTGCACTATGTCTATTTCTTCTTTGATTTACAGTTTTGGGATAGTACTCGGTGGACAAAAAGAGCAAGAGTTAAGTAGATTATTTGGCAGCGGTAGTTTGTGCTGAAGGAGATTTGTAGAGTGTTAAGAGGTATACGAATGGCTCTGTGAGATGTCTGTCATAACTGTGGCTCAGAAGGGCCAGGTGTATCCGCATTACTACCCTAATCCAGAGCTGTGAAGGTCTCTAGGTAAAAAATATTTTCAGATATCTACATGTTATATATATATATATATATATATATATATATATATATATATAGAGAGAGAGAGAGAGAGAGAGAGAGAGATGGAAAGAGAGAGAGACTGATGTAGTCATTTTCTACAATGCATTCGATATGACATGCAGACAATTAATTGCTAAAACCTGGAGAAAATCTGTGCATCAGGAAAATAGTTGTCCAAAGGAGTAAAATCTCAAAATCATTAGCTATATGCAGCTCCAACCAGACATAGCGAAAAAGGATTGAGAAGGAACTCATCAAGGAGACTCTCCACATGGACAGGCACCACAAGTTTCCTAGTCTGGCAAAAGACACAGTGCATCTGGTAGTTCCCAGTGCAATCCTCAGGGCCAAAACCTCTCCCTCTTCAGTGTTTTTACATCTGAAAAGAAGAAAAGTGACCAAGGGCCAAAGAGAGCTGTAATGGTGTCAATATTGAGCTGTAAATCAGAATGTACCAAGTGTTTTGCAAAAAAAATCACTTTATTATAAACTCTGAGTAATACTGGCATGGAAATGAGGAGACAGAATATGGCTTGTGTCAGAAAGCCTTACAAACTGAGACTCCAGTAGCCTAGGTGAAATCGCCAACACAATAAGGCAGAGCTCAGCAGTGCTCTGGTAACTCTCTTGTTATATCTGGGCCTGTCAGTAATATAAATATATAAGTAAAATATTAATGAGTGAAGACAGAGTGTGTGAGACTTAGAGACAGAGAAGGCAAGAAAAGAAATAGACGAGTTTGAAAGAGACCAGAATTCAAAAACCTCCTACACTGTGTTCATTGATGACAGGTTCAAAGCTGGCTTGTAGAGATTGTAAGGCAGCAGCTCTCATGCCCACAGACCCCAGACAGCCCCAGCCTTCACCATATGCTGTACTACCAGACCTGACATGAATGTGTGTGAGTGTGTCTGTCTGTCCCTCTGTCTGTCAGTGTGTGTCTGTGTGTGCACAGAACTCACTTATAGTAGTCTCAGAGCATGGGTGTCAAGATAGCCAGCCTCACCTGCAACTTATGTATAAAGAACCTAGCTGGACAGGGCAAGCCAGCTAGCCCAGATTGTGGCTAAGCAAGAACGCATATGCAAAGGGATTCTCATGTCTGCCTCTCCTGAGTTCCTGATTCAATCCCATGCCTCACTATCAACCAAACACTGACAACGGGGTAAGCTGGGGCACCCCTCAGAATTCAGGGGCATGAGGCTGAGTAGGCAGTCTCGTTTGGCTGCCTACTCAACCTCCAGAATCTCAGTCCACTGCTCAGGGCAGCAGATTACAAGCTCAGAATGAACCCAGAAAGAGCTGTGTTTCAACATAGATGGGAACTGTGTTTGACCAAACAATAGTGGATGAATTTGGCCCCTTACACATACCCTTTGGGTCCAGCTAAGGCAATTGATCCTGTGGCCTCAAAATCCCTGATCATGGTGTCCTGGTATCCACACATCACACTCACAGAGATTCCCAGAAGTAGGCATGCATGAGTGTCCCATACAAAGTCGCTCTGCTTGCAGGAAGCACAAACTCCATGGGCCCTTGCTATGGAGAGACAAAAGGAAGATGGATGCCTCCATTGGCTGAATCATGACGTTCCAGTGGAGATCACAGCCCTGCCCCTCACCTTAGGGCCTGGCTGCTGCTAGTAAAATCAATTGGAAATACCTGTTACCACTTGGGGCCTCAGAAATCCCTCCAGGAGCTAGGAGGCTGGGAGACCTCCTGATCCTGGGATAGCTGTGCTCCTAGTTGGGAGTGCTTTTGGGCCAGAGGTGAGAATATTCCCTAGATACAAGAAAGAACTTCAGGTTTCAAAAGGATTTGAAACCCCAGGAGGCACTTGGAAAAGACATTTCACAGCCATCAAAACACCCTCTTTCAGAACCCTGGAAGCTTCCATTTTGCGTGGAAAATCAGGACACTGGTGTGGCCATCAGTACCACAGATCCTTTACATTCGGCCCAATAGAGGGAAAGCACAATGTGTGTGCCAGGGTGGTAGAGTTTCACTTCTCTTCACCTGGGCTCTCATGGAATAAGGACAAGGATGCGGTGCAGGAAATTGAGGAGGGCTGCATTTAGGCTGAGTTTCAGCCTCAGGGCCCTGGAGAATGGGAGTCAAGCCCAGAGGGCCAGGACAGCTGCAGCTGGAGATGGACATATGCCTGTTACCTGCAGCAGGAACGCTGTCTCCTAAGTTCTCCTCTGTACTACACCATATGCATGCTACTAACTAATCCAAAGGGCAAAGAAAGGAAAATTTCAACACCAGGAAGACCGAGTTCACGATGCATGCACTGACTTCCACGAAGGGTCCAGGGAAGAAGGCACATAGAGACAGTCAGAGAGACAGAATGACAGTCACTGAAAAGGAAAAATTCTGGCCCTGTGTTGATCAGTGCCAGAGCACTGAAGACAAACCCTCCATTCTCATGCATACTTCTTACAAGTGGCATAGTTATTTTATGTTTGTGAGGAAAGGTTACACTTAGAACATCTAGGTCTTAGCTCACTCTGAGAAGCAACACTTGGCCTGCAGCCCACTCTCCAAAACTGCCCTTGCCTCTCCAAATTGGATGTACTTTTAGTGATGCTCCAGCCAAATGCAGGCTGGCGTATTTCATCTCCCTTGTCAAGCCTCAGCGTGTCCTTTGTGCAGGGAACTGCACTATGTCTATTTCTTCTTTGGTTTACAGTTTTGGGATAGGACTCTGTGGACAAAAAGAGCAAAAGTGAAGTAGGTGATTTGGCAGCTGTAGTTTGTGCTGAGAGAGTTTTGTAGAGTGACAAGAGGTAAATGAATGGCTCTGTGAGATGTCTCTCATGACTGTGGCTCAGAAGGGCCAGGTGTATCCGAATTACTACCCGTATCCAGAGCTGTGCAGGTCTCTAGATAAAATATATTTTTAGACCTCTACAAGTTATATATATATATATAGAGAGAGAGAGAGACAGAGAGAAAGAGAGAGAGAGACACTGATGTAGTCATTTTCTACAATGGATTCGATATGACATTCAGACAATTGATTACTAAAACTTGGAGAGAAACTGTGCATCAGAAAAAGAATTGTCCAAAGTTGAAAAATCTCAAAATCATTAGCTATATGCAGTTCCTATGGGACATAGCGAAAAGGCTTGAGAAGGAACTCATCAAGGAGACTCTCCACATGGACAGGCACAACAAGTTTCCTAGTCTGGCAACAGACACAGTGCATCTGGTAGTTCCCAGTCCAAGACTCAGGGCAAAAACCTCGCCCTCTTCAGTGTTTTTACATCTGAAAAGGAGAAAAGAGACCTAGGGCCAAAGAGAGCTACAATGGTGTCAATAGCCTAGGCCACGCCCAGAACCCCTGCCAGCAATATCATTGGTCAGTGTGCTAAGACACGCTGAGGAGTGTCAAGGCTCCTATTCAGTGATTGGCCAACAAACTTTAGCACTGCTCACAAGGCCCTGAAGCACTCTCATTGGGCAGCCTCTGGAAGGCGCACCCACCAGCCACTTCTGCTGTAAAGAGATAAGTATTCAAAAACCTCCTACACTGTGTTCATTGATGACAGGTTCAAAGCTGGCTTGTAGAGATTGTAAGGCAGCATCTCTCATGCCCAAAGACCCCAGACAGCCCCAGCCTTCACCATATGCTGTACCACCAAACCTGACCATAATGTGTGTGTGTGAGTCTGTCTGTCTGTCTGTCTGTGTCTGTGTGTGCTCAGAGCTCACCTATAGTATTCTCAGAGCATGGGTGTGAAGGTAGCCAGCCTCAAATGTAACTTATGTACCAAGAACCTAGCTGGTCAGGGCAAGCCAGCAAGTCCAGATTTTGGCTAAATAAGAATGAAAATGCAAAGCGACTCTCATGTCTCCCTCTCCTGAATTCCCGATTCAATAACATGCCTCACTATCATCCAAACACTGCCAGTGGGGAAGGTGGGGCACCACTCAGAATTCAGGGGCAGGAGCCTGTCCAGTCACGTTTGCTGCCTACTCAGCCTCCAGACTCTCAGTACACTGCTCAGGGCAGCAGATTACAAGCCTAGAATGAACCCAGAAAGAGCTGTGTTTCACCATTGATGGGAATGTTTTTTGACCAAACAGTAGTGGATGAGCCCGGCCCCTCACACCTACCCTTTGGGTCCGGGTAAGGCAATTGCTCCTGTGGCCTCACAATCCCTCATCACGGTGTCCTGGTCTCCACACATCACAGAGAGATTCCCAGAAGTAGGCACATGAGTGTCCCATGCAAAGTCGCTCTGCTTGCAGGAATCACAAACTCCATGGGCCCTTGATATGGACAGACAAAAGGAAGATGGATGCCTCCATTGGCTGAATTAGGAGCTTCCAGTGGAGATCACAGCCCCGCCCCTCACCTGATGGCCTGGCTGCTGCTAATAAAGGCAATTGGTTACCACTTGGGACCTGAGGACATACTCAGGAATGCCTCCAGCAGCTAGCAGGCTGGCAGACCTCCTGACCCTGGGAAAGCTGTGCTCCTAGTTGGGAGGGCCTTTGGGCCAGAGATGAGAATATTCCCTAGATACAAGAACGAACTTCAGGTTTCAAAAGGTTTTGAAACCCCAGGAGGCACTTGGAAAAGACATTTCACAGCCATCAAAACACCCTCTTTCTGAACCCTGGAAGCTTCCGTTTTGCGTGGAAAATCTGAACACTGGTGTGGCAATCAGTACCACAGATCCTTTACATTCGGCTCCATAGAGGGAAAGCACAATGTGTGTGCCAGGGGGATAGAGTTTCACTTCTCTTGACCTTGTCTCTCATGGAATAAGGACAAGGATGCAGTGCAGGAAATTGAGGAGAGCTGAATTTAGTGTGAGTGTCAGCCACAGGGCCCTGGAGAATGGGAGTCAAGCACAGAGGGCCTGGACAGCTGCAGCTGTAGATGGACATATGCCTGTTACCTGCAACAGGATCGCTGTCTCCTCAGTTCCCCAATGTACTATGCCATATGAAGGAGACTGAATAATCCAAAGGACAAAGAAAGGAAAATTTCAACACCAGGAAGTCCGAGTTCACGATGCATTCACTGACTTCCATAGGGGCCCAGTGAAGAAGGCACGTAGAGACAGTAAAAGAGACAGGGTGACAGAGACACAAAAGTACAGAAATATATATATGGAGAGAGAGAGCAAGACACTCATGTAGTTATTTTCTACAATGGATGCGACATGACATTCAGACAATTGATTGCTAAAACCTGGAGATAAACTGTGCATTAGGAAAAGAATTGTCCAAAGGAGTAAAATCTCCAAATAAATAGCTATATGCAGCTCCAAAGGGACCTAGCGAAAAAGACTCGAGAAGGAACTCATCCAGGAGACTCTCCACATGGACAGGCACCACAAGTTTCCTAGTATGGCAACACACACAGGGCAGCTGCTAGTTCCCATTGCAAGCCTCAGGGCAAAATCCTCTCCCTCTTCAGTGTCTTTACATCTGAAAATAAGCAAAGTGACCAAGGGCCAAAGAGAGCTACAATGGTGTCTATATTGAGCGGTAAATCAGAATGTGCCAAGTGTTTTCCACAAAATCACCTGTGCCACAGTGATTCTGTTGTTCTCTCTCTCTCTCCCTCCCACACACACACACACACTCTCACAGTTACACACACGCACATATCCACAGAGGCACAGGCACAAACGGTGTTATACACATGCACACCGGACAGCTTCTGAAAGGTAGGGCCCTGGGCTGAACCCTGCTTCGCAATTCTTGGAAGCACGCCCAGCCTTTAAGGCCAGCTCTGAGCTCCCATTTTCGGGCTTACTTCAGAAGGCCTGCAGACGGGGCACCAGCCATGCTCTGATATGCCAGAGTCCTAGGTCACGCCCAGAACCCCTGCCAGCAATATCATTGGCCAGTGTGCTAAGACACGCCCAGGAGTGCCAAGGCTCCTAGACAGTGATTGGCCATCAACCTTGAGCATAGCCCACATGGCCCTGCAGCATGCTCATTGGGCAGCCTCTGGAAGGCCCGCCCACCAGCAACTACTGCTGGAAAGAGATGAGAATTCAAAAACCTCCTACACTGTGTTAATTGATGACAGGTTCAAACCTGGCTTATAGAGATTGTAAGGCAGCAGCTCTCGTGCCCACAGACCCCAGACAGCCCCAGCCTTCACCATATGCTGTACTACCAGACCTGACAGTAATGTGTGTGTGTGTGTGTGTGTCTGTCTGTCTGTCTGCCTGTGTCTGTGTGTGTTCAGAGCTCACCTATAGTAGTCTCAGAGCATGGGTGGGAAGGTAGCCAGCCTCACCTGCAACTTATGTACAGAGAACCTAGCTGATCAGGGCAAGCCAGCTAGCCAAGATTCTGGCTAATCAAGAATACATATGCTAAGAGAATCTAATGTCTAAATCTCCTGAGTTCCCTATTCAATCCCATGCCTCACTATCTATCATCCAAACACTGCCAACTGGGTAAGCTGGGGAAAACCTCAGAATTCAGGGGCATGAGCCTGTCCAGTCACGTTTAGATGCCTACTCAGCGTCCAGGCTCTCAGTCCACTGCTCAGGGCAGCAGATTACAAGCAAAGAAATTACACAGAAAGAGCTGTGTTTCAACATAGATGGTAACTGTGTTCGACCAAACAATAGTGGATGAACCTGGTCCCTTACACCTACCCTTTGGGTCTGGCTAAGGCAATTCCTCCAGTGGCCTCACATCCCTGATCATGCTGTCCTGGTGACCACACATCACACTCAGAGAGATTCCCAGAAGTAGGCATGTATGAGTGTCCCACACAAAGTCACTCTGCTTGCAGGAAACACAAAATCCCTGGGCCCTTGCTAGAGACAAACAAAAGAAGATGGATGCCTCCATTGGCTGAATTCGGAGCTTCCAGTGGAGATCTCAGCCCCGAACCTCACCTGAGGGCCTGGCTGCTGCTAATAAAGGCTATTGGAAACACCTGTTACCACTTGGACCCTGAGGACATATTCAGAAATCCCTCCAGGAGCTAGTAGGCTGGCAGACCTCCTGACCCAGGGATAGCTGTCCTCCTAGTTGGGAAGGCCTTCTGGCCAGAGGTGAGAATATTACCTAGATACAAAAAAGAACTTCAGGTTTCCAAAGGATTAGAAAGCCCATGAGTAACTTGGAAAAGACATTTCACAGCCATCAAAACACCGTCATTCTGAACCCTAAAAGCTTCCGTTTCACGTGGAAAATATGGAAACTGGTGTGGCTATAAGTACCACAGATCCATTACATTCTGCCCAAGAGGGAAAGCACAATGTGTGTGCCAGGTGGATAGAGTTTCACTTCTCTTGACCTGGGCTCTCATGGAATAAGGACAAGTGTGGTGCAGGCAATTGAGGAGGGCTGCATTTAGGCTGAGTGTCAGCCTCAGGGCCCTGGAGAATGGGAGTCAAGCACAGAGGGCCTGGATAGCTGCAGCTTGAGATGGACATATGCCTGTTACCTGCAGCAGGATAGCTTTCTTCTCAGTTCCCCTATGTACTACGTCATATCCATGAGACTAAATAATACAAAGGGCAAAGAATGGAAATTTTCAACTCCAAGAAGACTGAGTCTACAATGCATGCACTGACTTCCAGTGAGGGCCCAGTGAGGAAGGCAGTCACAGAGACAGAATGACAGAGACAGAAAAGGACTGAAATTCTGGCCCTGTGTTGATCAGTGCCAGAGCACTGAAGACAAACCCTCCATGCCCATGCATACTTCTTACAAGTGGCATTGCTATTTTATGTTTTTGAGGAAACATTACACTTAGAACATCTACGTCTTAGCCCATTCTGAGAAACAATTGTCTAAAGGACTAAAATCTCCAAATCATTAGCTATATGCAGCTCCATTGGGACCGATTGAAAAATGCTCGAGAAGGAACTCATCCAGGAGACTCTCCACATGGACAAGCACCACAAGTTTCCTAGTCTGGCAACAGACACAGGGCAGCTGGTAGTTCCCAGTACAAGCCTCAGGGGAAAAAACCTCCCACCCTTCAGTGTCTCAGAATTCAAAAAACTCCTACACTGTGTTCATTGATTACAGCATTAAACCTTGCTTGTAGAGATTGTAAGGCAGCAGCTCTCATGCCCTCAGACCCCAGACAGCCCCAGCCTTCACCATATGCTGTACTACCAGAACTGAGAGTAATTGTGTGTGTCTGTCTGTCTGTCTGTCTGACTGTGTGTGTCTGTGTGTGCTCAGAGCTCACCCGTAGTAGTCTCAGAGGATGGGTGTCAAGCAAGCCAGCCTCACCTGAAACTTATGTTCAGAGAACCTAGCTCATCAGGGCAAGCCAGCTAGCCCAGATTCTGGCTAACCAAGAATGCATGTGCAAAGGGACTCTCGTGTCTAAATCTCCCGAGTTCCCTATTCAATCCCATGCCTCACTATCTATCATCCAAACACTGCCAAAGGGGAAACTGGGGCACCCCTCAGAATTCAGGGGCATGAGCAGATCTAGTCACCTTTGGCTGCCTACTCAGCCTCCAGTCTCTCAGTTCACTGCTTAGGGCAACAGATTACAAGCACAGAAAGTACCCAGAAAGAGCTGTGTTTCAACATAGATGGGAACTGTGTTCGACCAAAAAATAGTGGATGAATCCGGTCCCTTACACCTACCCTTTGGGACCGGCTAAGGCAATTGCTGATTATTTATTCGTATAAAAAGACAGGAATTGAGAGGGAAGTGAGGGATAGAGAGTTTGAGACATAGAGAGAGACACCTGCAGTACTTCTGCACCACATGTAAAGATTTTCCCCGGCAGGTGGGCACCAGGGTCTTGAAGACCAGTCCTCCTGCATTGTAACCTGAGAGCTTAACTGGGTGTGGCACCACCTGGTACCCTTGACGGGATACTGTTTTTAGCAAGGAATAGAAATTCTCGTGGCAAGGTAATAAATAAATAAATGAAGAAATAAATAAAAGTGCATTGACATTAACTCAGTGGAAACACACAGGGGCATATACATCTCTGTTACCTGTATTACTTATTCATTGATTGATTGATTGCCTCAAGGGGTTATTGCCACAGCTCAGTGCCTACGCCACGAATAATCCACAGCTCCTGCACTCCATTTTTTCCCCTTTCGCTGCCCTTGTTGCTTGGTCACTGTGGTGGTTATTGTTGCTGTTGTTGTTCTTACTGACACTTGCATCGGACAGAGAGAAAAAGAGAGAGCAGGGGAAACACAGAGTGGGAGAGAAACATAGAGCCCCTAGAGACCTGCTTCACCCCCTGTAAAACGACTCCCCTGCAGGTGGGGGTCTGGGCGCCACACCCCAGAACCTTCCACCTGTCCCCTCTTTTCGTGAGCGCCACAAGCCCTTAACCCTCTGACATACCGCCAAACCTCCCTGGATTTACTTTTGAAGGCAATATGACCTGCCTCGTTTTGAATCCTCATTATCCTGAGGATCAGTCCTGGATACAGTGCCATGACATGACACACGGAGATGTCTGGTATCAGAGAGCACCTGGAACAACAGCTGCGGCTCTATTGTCAGGGCAGGAGCAACTCCCCATCCACCCTCCATGGAGTCCACCTGCCTGCATTTTGGTCCTTTTCCCTCCAAAAAAGGTTTTTCCCTTTTTTCACTGAGAAACAGGCAGAAGACAGGTTACCCAGGCAGGGGTAAAAAAATTAAAAGCTCTTTTTTTTTTTTTTCTTAACCATAGCGAATGACCACATTCTGGGAAGTACAGGTTTTGAACCTGAAAACTCTGTCTGTCTGTCTCCTAGTGCACAGAAAGAGCCACTAGCCCAGCCAGATCTCACGCTCAGATGGGGTGTTTTTGCCAGTCAAAGGTCTGCACAGCGCACTAGGGATTGGGCGGCCTGAGACCCAAATGTTACATTGTAGATGGACTGTTTGCAGTTCTTGCTCCCTAGGACATTGGACTGTCTCAACTCCCTCCCATACAGCATGAAAAAAGACTCTTGACAAACTTGGAGCAAATGGAGTGGTGGCGAGGGCAGCTGGTTGCATGTCTGCGCTGCTCAAGCCCAGGTGTCTGTGGGGGGCCGTGGTAGATGCTGTAAGGGGGCTAGGGGGCAGAAGGAGATTGTATGAGAGACAGGCTGCAGGCAGCGGAGCGTGTGAGTGTGTGCAGGGCAGTGTGTGAGGGTGTGGTGGCACGGGGTTAGGACAGGTCCCTCTGCTGGATGGTGAGATGGCAGCTGGGCTGGCCCTGGGCCCCCAGGGCTGAAGGGCAGAAGCAGAGTGGCAGTAAAGTAGCATAGGGAGGCACAAAGTAGATGTTAGTTGGGGAGCTGGGGGACAGAGGGCAAGGGGAAAGGGGGCATCCTTGAGGAGGGTTCTGGACTAGAGAGTGGGGGGAGGTGTAGGCATGGAAGGTCCCAGGAACCAGGGACTGAAAGGAACAGATTCCTGCACCCACACACTGGATAGAAACTGCAGCAGCCAGAAGAGCAGCCCTGGCTTGCCTAGGCCAAGGGCCCTGAGTGAGTCACTCTGAGGATGAGGAAGAGGAGGAGGAGGTGGAGGAGGAGGAGGTGGAGGAGGAGGAGGTGGAGGAGGAGGAAGAAGAGGAGGAAGAGGAGGAGGATGAGGAGGAAGGGCAGGAGGGCAGCTGTCAGTAGGCAACGGGATTAATAGAGGCCTCCATTATGGAGGCTTGTGTACAGGCAGGCACCCACCAACTGTCAGGGGAAGCTCAGGGCACCCAGGGACCTAGTGCGGGTATCTTTCGGGAGGGGACTGTCAGTCAGTCATCAAGACTGTGTGTCAGTGCACATGGTGGGACAGGGACCTGGCAGAACTTGGTCCCCAGCCCTGGGCTGTCAGATGCCAGCCCCTTGCCCAGACACACACCAATCTGCCCATAGCCCCTTGGCTCGGCCGACCTGCACCTGCTTTGGCCTGGGGCTCTGGCTCTGGTGGCTGGCCACCACCCCTCAGGTCAAGTTCAGGGTGGTGGTCATGGCTGCTGGTCAACTGGCTGGGCGGGGTCCCCATGGCCTAGCAACCACAGGAGCCCTCTGTGATGTCCTAGCCGCTGGCATTCTGTGCTGGCCACACTGGCACTGGGCAGCTCAACTGCCCTGCCACTAGGTCAGTCAGCAGCGCCCAGACATCTGGGCCCTGGCACAGTGGGACGGAAGAATGGGAAGACAGTGCTGACCGACGAGGGACCTCAGGGACCTCTGACATCCAAGAGAAGACAGGTGGAGGTGTGCCCGGGATCCAGGGAGCCCAGGCCAGAGCTGCCTGCATGCCTGCCTGCCTTCCTGGATGTCTCTATGCTGTCTTTGTCCAGGTAGGTTTCTCAGGTCCACTCCACTCCTGTCCTCTCCTGTCCGCACCATCCACTCCCCTCTCCTCTCCTCTGCACTTTGTTTCTCTCCTTTGTCTGTCCTCTCTTCTGGGTGCCCTCCTCAACAACTCCAGCACTTGTGATGGTTCTCCAGTGACAGCTGTTTGCAACCCATTCCACCCCCTCCCTGCCCCTGATGTGACCCTGCTCACAGGGTCTCCAGCTCACCCCACCGACACCTACACTCTCACAACACATTCACTGGTTCATCCCCTCTGCGCTATTCAGCCGAACTGGCCCCTTTGCAACCTACCTATGCGTCCTTGTTTGTCTTCACCATTCAAGGAGAGATCTCCTTTTGTACTTAGCTTGGTTGACTGGTGGTGGGTGGATGGATGGATGGATGGATGGATAGCTGGATGGATAGCTGGATGGGTGGATGGATGGATGGACAGGTCAATGGATTGGTTTTGTAGAGGCAGAGTACCAACTAGCGGTATGTGACCATTGGTGTCAGAGCCCTAGTCTATGTCAAATGGAAAACATGAATTCATCAATAAAAAAAATGAATAACCACCTAAATAAATAAATAAATATAAAAACTGGGTTAAAAATACATGGAGTCTTTGCGTTTCTGCATATGGTATGCTGTGAGGATCTTAACGAGGAAAGCATTGTCCTGAGTAGCTCCTTTGAAGAAGTGGAATATTTCATTTTCCTTTTTCTTTTTTGACTTTCCATTTTCTTCATTATTTATTGGAATAAAAAGACAGGAATTGAGAGGGAAGGGAGGGATAGAGAGTTTGATACACAGAGAGAGACACCTGCAGCACTTCTGCACCACTTGTAAAAATTTCCCCTAGCAGGTGGGGACCAGGTTCTTGAAGCCCAGTCCTCCTGCATTGTAACATGAGTGTTTCACTGGGTGAGGCACCACCTGGTACCCTTGACGGTATAATGTTTTTAGCAAGGAATAGAAATTCTCGTGGCAAGATAATAAATAAAAAAATGAAGAAAAAATAAAAGTGCATTGACATTAACTCAGTGGAAACACACAGGGACATATACATCTCTGTTACCTGTATTACTTATTCATTGATTGATTGATTGCCTCAAGGGGTTATTGCCACAGCTCAGTGCCTGCGCAATGAATAATCCACAGCTCCTGCACTCCATTTGTTCCCCTTTTGCTGCCCTTGTTGCTTGGTCACTGTGGTGGTTATTGCTTCTGTTGTTGTTCTTACTGACACTTGCATCGGATAGAGAGAAAAGGAGAGAGCAGGGGAAATACAGAGTGGGAGAGAAACATAGAGCCCCTAAAGACCTGCTTCACCCCCTGTAAAGTGACTCCCCTGCAGGTGGGGGTCTGAGCGCCACACCCCAGACCCTTCCACCTGTCCCCTCTTTTCTTGAGCGCCACAAGCCCTTAACCCTCTGACATACCGCCAAACCTCCCTGCATTTCCTTTTAAGGCAATATGACCTCCCTCGTTTTGAATCCTCATAACCCCGCGCACCTCACCCGCAGCCCCGCAGCCCAGCAGCCCGCAGGAGGCTGATGCCAGCACGCAGCAGCCCGATGCCACCACGCAGGAGCCTGATACCACCATGCTGGAGCCCGACGCCAACACACAGGAGCCCGATATCAACATGCAGGAGCCCGATGCCACCACACAGGAGCCCAATTCCAGCACACAGGCCAGCCCACAGGACCCGGCTCTCCACTGAGTGGCGCAGGGTACTGGACAAGTGATCCCTCCACGCTGCTCAGCCACTGCGAACAGGGCAGCAGACATGGTAGGGCCATGGGGCAGGGCCACGGCGGCCTATCATGGCCGCCATCCCTGGGCACCTAGGCCCACGCCTTCTACAAATATGGCCTGCCTGCCCTCTTTCTATGAATTCTGGAACCATCCCGGGCCTCCCAGACCTCCTGGCTCCCTGCCGAAACTGGGCCACGAGATCTCCAGCCACTGGTCCAGTATGAAGGCAGACAAGCTGGAGTATGCAGAGATTTGTGCAGAGATCACAACCTGCAATTCCTAAAAGTGAAGCTGCACGGGAAGCCACCTCCGGATGGTGAACCCTCCCCAACCACTAAGACAGTACAGATTTAAATTCGTGTTTAAAATGACATGTCTTCGTAACAAAGGTTTCTCTCCTTGTGTATTAATGACCATGTTTATGTGTATGTTTAAAGTTTGGTAAACAGTAGCTTTAAGACTAAATTCTTACTAGTCAAAGTTAAATGAAAAAGGTTTTCAATATAATTCTCATAAAGATAAAATTAACTTACATTTAAAGTCTAAGGTAAAATTAGTTAACAATCAATATATTTTAACTAAGTTAGTCTAAACAAAAGGTTAAATAGACTTGTTGATATGTAAAACACTACCTTTTCTATTAGAAATGGTAGATCGCACTATGGCTATGCTAATTATTCTCATGCCTGAGGTTTCCTCTCCGGCCCACACCTAGGGTGTGTCTCCATCTTGATTGGGTGTAACAAAAGGTTAAAAGACGTTGTTGATATGTAAAAGTCTCAAATTCCTTCTCTATCAGAAACGTTGGATCATGCAGTAGATATGCTAATAACAAGTTTTGTTTCATAGTAAATAAATTACAGCCAGCTGCCTTGGGGACTCTAGGCCATTCCCCGCCCCCGTGCAATTGCCCATCGAGTCAAGTAGCCCCCCAGAGGCAAGAAACGTTTTTTTTTTCAGATATGGCCCCCTCAGGCCTTCCCTTGGCAACATGCTGGTTTTTGTTATATATGTTTATGTTCACCCCACACCCTTGATACTATAGTCATTTAGTTAAAAAGAAAAGGGGGAATTGTCGTATGATTTACATTGGTTTGTTCTAGCCCTCCCCCGCCAAGAAATTGGATGAGTCCTGTTAATTTCGCAGGCCTGCTTGGCCCCGCCCCAAGGAACCCCGAGGGAGGGTTCCTGAGTTCCTGAGTTCGAGAGTTTGAGAGTGACAGAGTAAGAGAGAGTTCCACAGTGGAAGAGTTTCAGAGGGTTCCCAAGTACGAGAGTTCCAGAGTGCCAGAGTTGGAGAGTTCCTGAGTTCCAGAGTAAAAGATAGAGTGCTTGCGCCACCGCAAAGAGACAGCAGAGTTCTGTTTGGTGATTAGTTTGTCTTAGTTTATGAATCGTTGTTCCTGAATAAAGAAATACAGCTTCCCTGCCTAGCCATTGTCTCCACGTCTCTGTTACCCGCCGTGAAGCAAGCCGGCTGGCAAGAGCCTCCAAAATTTTAACAACAGAAGGGAGGGATAGAGAGTTTGAGACACAGAGAGAGGCAGCTGCAGCACTTCTGCACCACTTGTAAAGATTTCCCCTAGCAGGTGGGGGCCAGGGTCTTGAAGACCAATCCTCCTGCATTGTAACTTGAGTGCTTAACTCGGTGTGGCACCACCTGGTACCCTTGACGGGACACTGTTTTTAGCAAGGAATAGGAAATCTCCTGGCAAGGTAATAAATAAATAAATGAAGAAAAAAATAAAAGTGCATTGACATTAACTCAGTGGAAACACACAGGGACATCTACATCTCTGTTACCTGTATTACTTATTCATTGATTGATTGATTGCCTCAAGGGGTTATTGCCATAGCTCAGTGCCTACGCCACAAATAATCCACAGCTCCTGCACTCCATTTGTTCCCCTTTCGCTGCCCTTGTTGCTTGGTCACTGTGGTGGTTATTGTTGCTGTTGTTGTTCTTACGGACACTTGCATCGGACAGAGAGAAAAGGAGAGAGCAGGGGAAATACTGAGTGGGAGAGAAACATAGAGCCCCTAAAGACCTGCTTCACCCCCTGTAAAGCGACTCCCCTGCAGGTGGGGGTCTGGGCGCCACACCCCAGACCCTTCCACCTGTCCCCTCTTTTCGTGAGCGCCACAAGCCCTTAACCCTCTGACATACCGCCAAACCTCCCTGCATTTACTTTTTAAGGCAATATGACCTGCCTTGTATTGAATCCTCATTATCCTGGGGATCAGTCCTGGAGACAGTGTCATGACACGACACACGTAGATCGCTGGTATCAGAGATCACCTGGAACAGCAGCAGGGGTTCTAGTGCCAGGGCAGGGGCAACTCCCCATCGACCCTCCATGGAGT
The DNA here is from genome assembly GCF_950295315.1 of Erinaceus europaeus. Lineage (NCBI taxonomy): Eukaryota > Metazoa > Chordata > Mammalia > Eulipotyphla > Erinaceidae > Erinaceus > Erinaceus europaeus. The sequence goes on from NW_026647114.1 coordinate 1,735,607, forward strand.
CCACCTGCCTGCATGTTGGTCCTTTTCCCTCCAAAAAAGGTTTTTCCCTTTTTTCACTGAGAAACAGGCAGCAGACAGGTTACCCAGGCAGGGGAAAAAGTAAATAAAAAGCCTTATTTTAGTATTTTTTTTAACTGTAGCGAAGGAACAACTTCTGGGAAGTACAGGTTTTGAACCTGAAAACTCTGACTGTCTGTCTCCTAGTCCACTGAAAGAGCCCAGCCAGATCTCACGCTCAGATGGGGTGTTTTTGCCAATCAAAGGTCTGCACAGCGCACTAGGGATTGGGCGGCCTGAGACCCAAATGTTACATTGTAGATGGACTGTTTGCAGTTCTTGCTCCCCAGGACATTGGACTGTCTCAACTCCCTCACCTACAGCATGAAAAAAACACTCTTGACAACCTTAGAGCAAATGGAGTGGGGGCGAGGGGAGCTTGTTGCATGTCTGCGCTGCTCATGCCCAGGTGTCTGTGGGGGGCCGTGGCAGAGGCTGTAATGGGGCTAGGGGGCAGAAGGAGACTGTTTGAGAGGCAGGCTGCAGGCAGGGGAGCCCTTGAGTTTGTGCAGGGCTGTGTGTGGGTGTGGTGGCAGGGGTTAGGGCAATTCCCTCTGCTGTATGGTGAGATTGCATCTGGGCTGGCCCTGGGCCCCCAAGCCTGAAGGTCAGAAGCAGGGTGGCAGTAAAGTAGCGCAGGGAGGCACACAGTAGATGTTATTTGGGGAGCTGGGGGACAGAGGGCAAGGGGAAAGGGGGCATCCTTGTGGAGGGTATGTGTCGTATGCTTTACATTGGTTCTAGACCTCCCCCGCCAAGAGAATTGGATCAGTCCTGTTAATTTTGCGGGCCTGTTTGGCCCCACCCCAAGGAAACCCGAGAGAGGGTTCCTGAGTCCGAGAGTTCCTGAGTGCCTGAGTTCTAGATTTTCAGAGTTACAGAGTAAGAGAGAGTTCCACAGTAGAAGAGTTTTCAGAGGGTTCCCCAGTACGAGAGTTCCAGAGTTCCAGAGTTGGAGAGTTCCGGAGTTACAGAGTAAGAGGGAGTGCTTGTGCCGCCTCAAAGAGACAGCCAAGTTCTGTTTGGTGATTAGTTTGTCTTAGTTTGTGAATCGTTGATCCTGAATAAAGAAATACAGCTGCCCTGCCCAGCAGTTGTCTCCACGTCTCTGTTCACCACTGGGAAGCTAACTCAGCCGGCAAGAGCCTTCCGAAATTTTAACAACAGGTATGGACTAGAGAGTGGGCCGAGCTGGAGGCATGGAAGGTCCCAGGAACCAGGGACTGACAGGAACAGATTCCTGCACCCAGCCACTGGATAGAAGCTGCAGCAGCCAGAGCAGCAGCCCTGGCTTGCCTAGGCCAAGGGCCCTGAGTGAGGCCCTCTGAGGATGAGGGAGAGGAGAAGGAGCTGCGGTGCAGGCGGAGGAGTAGGAGGAGGAGGAGGAAAATGAGGAGACAGAATATGAGGAGGAGGAGGAGGTGGAGGGGCAGGAGGGCAGCTTTCAGTAGGCAACTGGATTAATAGAGGCCTCCATTATGGAGGCATGTGTCCAGGCAGGCACCCACCAACCCTCAGGGTCAGCTCAGGGCACCCAGGGACCTGGTGTGGGTATCTCTGGGTCAGGGACTGTCAGTAAGTCAGCAAAACTGTGTGTCAGTGCACATGGTGGGACAGGGGCCTGGCGGACCTTGGTCCCCAGCCCTGGGCTGTCAGATGCCAGCCCCTTGCCCAGACACACACCAATCTACCCATAGCCCCTTGGCCCGTCCGACCTGTACCTGCTTTGGCCTGGGGCTCTGGCTCTGGTGGCTGGCCACCACCCCTCAGGTCAAGTTCAGGGTGGGGGTCATGGCTGCTGGTCAACTGGATGGGCGGGGTCCCCGTGGCCTAGCAACCACAGGAGCCCTCTGTGATGCCCTAGCCGATGGCATTCTGTGCTGGCCACACAGGCACTGGGCAGCCCAACTGCCCTGCCACTAGGTCAGCCAGCAGCGCCCAGACGCCTGGGCCCTGGCACAGAGGGACAGATGTATGGGAAGATAGTGCTGACCAGCGATGGACCTCAAGGATGGCAGCCAAGAGAAGACAGGTGGAGGTGTACCCGGGATCCAGGGAGCCCAGGCCAGAGTTGCCTGCATGCCTGCCTGCCTTCCTGTATGTCTGTATGCTGCCTTTGTCCAGGTAGGTTTCTCAGGTCCCCTCCACTCCTGTCCTCTCCTGTCCTTACCATCCACTCCCCCCTCTTCTCCTCTGCACTTTGCTTCTCTCCTTTGTCTGTCCTCTCTTCCGGGTGCCATGCTCAACAGCTCCAGCACCTGTGATGGTTCTCCAGTGACAGCTGTTTGCAACCCCTTCCACCCCCTACCTGCCCCTGAGGTGACCCAGCTCACAGGGTCTCCAGCTCACCCCACCCACATCCACACTCCACAACACATTCCCTGGTTTAGCGCCTCTGCCCTATTCAGCCGAACTGGCCCCTTTGCAACCTACATATGCATCATTGTTTGTCTTCACCATTCAACGAGAGATCTCCTTTTATATTTTGCTTGGTTGACTGGTGGATGGATGGTTGGATGGATGGAGAGATGGATGGATGGATAGCTGGATGGGTGGATGGATGGATGGACAGGTCAATGGATTGGTTTTTTAAAGGCAGAGTACATCTAGGGGTACTTGAGACCGCTGGTGTCAGAGCCCTAGTCTATATCAAATGGAAAACATGAATTCATCAATAACAAAAATGAATAACCACCTAAATAAATAAATAAATATAAAAACTGGCTTAAAAAATACATGGCGTCTTTGCCTTTCTGCATACGGCATGCTGTGAGGATCTTAACAAGGAAACCATTGTGCTGAGTAGCCCCTTTGAAGTAGTGGAATATTTCATTTTCCTTTTTCTTTTTTGATTTTCCATTTTCTTGATTATTTATTGGAACAGAGAGAGGCAGCTGCAGCACTTCTGCACCACTTGTAAAGATTTCCCCCGGCAGGTGGGGACCAGTGTCTTGAAGCCCGGTCCTCCTGCATTGTAACATGAGTGCTTCACTGGGTGTGGCACCACATGGTACCCTTGATGGGACACTGTTTTTAGCAAGGAATAGGAAATCTCGTGGCAAGGTAATAAATAAATAAATGAAGACAAAAATATAAGTGCATTGACATTAACTCAGTGGAAACACACAGGGACATATACATCACTGTTACCTCTATTACTTATTCACTGATTGACTGATTGCCTCAAGGGGTTATTCCCACAGCTCAGTGCCTACGCCACAAATAATCCACAGCTCCTGCACTCCATTTGTTCCCCTTTCGCTGCCCTTGTTGCTTGGTCACTGTGGTGGTTATTGTTGCTGTTGTTGTTCTTACTGACACTTGCATCGGACAGAGAGAAAATGAGAGATCAGGGGAAATACTGAGTGGGAGAGAAACATAGAGCCCCTAAAGACCTGCTACACCCCCTGTAAAGCGATTCCCCTGCAGGTGGGGGTCGGGGCGCCACACCCCGACCCTTCGACCTGTCCCCTCTTTTCGTGAGCGCCACAAGCCTTTAACCCTCTGACATACCGCCAAACCTCCCTGCATTTAATTTTTAAGGCATATATGACCTGCCTCGTTTTGAATCCTCATTATCTTGAGGATCAGTCCTGGAGACAGTGTCATGACACGACACACAGAGATCTCTGGTATCAGAGATCATCTGGAACAGCAGCTGGGGCTCTAGTGCCAGGGCAGGAGCAACTCCCCATCCACCCTCCACGGAGTTCACCTGCCTGCGTTTTGGTCCTTTTCCCTCCAAAAAAAGTTTTTCCCTTTTTTCACTGAGAAACAGGCAGCAGACAGGTTACCCAAGCAGGGTAAAAAATAAATAAAAAGCTTTTATTTTTTCTTTTTTTTGAACAGTAACGAATGACCATCTTCTAGGAAGTACAGGTTTTGAACCTGAAAACTCCGTCCGTCTTCTAGTCCACTGAAAGAGCCACTAGCCCAGCCAGATCTCACGCTCAGATGGGGTGTTTTTGCTAGTCAAAGGTCTGCACAGCACACTAGGTACTGGGCGGCCTGAGACCCAAATGTTACATTGTAGATGGACTGTTTGCAGTTCTTGCTCCCCAGGACATTGGGCTGTCTCAACTCCCTCCCCTACAGCATGAAAAAAAGACTCTCGACAACGTTTGAGCAAATGGAGTGGGGGCGAGTGAGCTGGGTGCATGTCTGCGCTGCTCAAGCCCAGGTGTCTGTGTGGGGTCGAGGCAGGGGCTGTAAGGGCGCTAGGGGGCAGAAAGAGACTGTTTAAGAGGCCGGCTGCAGGCAGGGGAGTCCGTGAGTGTGTGCAGGGCTGTGTGTGGGTGTGGTGGCAGGGGGTTAGGACAGGTACCCCTGCTAGATGGGGATAAGGCAGCTGGGCTGGCCCTGGGCCCCCAGGGCTAAAGGGCAGAATCAGGGTGGCAGTAAAGTAGCGCTGGGAGGCACACAGTATATGTTAGTTGGAGAGCTGAGGGACAGAGGGAATGGGGAAAGGGGGCATCCTTGAGGAGGGGTCTGGACTAGAGAGTGGGGGAGCTGGAGGCATGGAAGTTCCCAGGAACCAGGGACTGACAGGAACAGATTCCTGCACCCACCCACTGGATAGAAGCTGCAGCAGCCAGAGCAGCAGCCCTGGCTTGCCTAGGCCAAGGGCCCTGAGTGAGTCCCTCTGAGGATGAGGAAAAGGAGGAGGAGAGGGAGGAGGAGGAGTAGGAGGAGGAGGAGGAGGAAGAGGAGTAGGAAGAAGAGGAGGAGGAGGAAGGGCAGGTAGGCAGCTGTCAGTAGGCAATGGGATATAATAGAGGCCTCCATTATGGAGGCATGTGTACAGGCAGGCACCCACCAACCCTCAGGCGCAACTCAGGGCACCCAGGGACCTGGTGTGGGTATCTCTGGGGCGGGGACTTTCAGTCAGTCAGCAAGACTGTGTGTCAGTGCACATGGTGAGACAGGGGCCTGGCGGAACTTGGTCCCCAGCCCTGGGCTGTCTGATGCCAGCCCCTTGCCCAGACACACACCAATCTGCCCATAGCCCATTGGCCCGGCCGACCTGCACCTGCTTTGGCCTGGGGCTCTGGCTCTGATGGCTGGCCACCATACCTCAGGTCAAGTTCAGGGTGGGGGTCATGGCTGCTTGTCAACTGGATGGGCGGGGTCCCCGTGGCTTAGCAACCACAGGAGCCTTCTGTGATGTCCTAGCCCCTGGCAATCTGTGCTGGCCACACTGGCACTGGGCAGCCCACTCCACTGGGTCCCCTCCACTCCCGTCCTCTCCTGTCCGCTCCTGTCCTCACCATCCTCTCCCCTCTCCTCTCCTCTGCACTTTGCTTCTCTCCTTTGTCTGTCCTCTCTTCCGGGTGCCCTGCTCACCAGCTCCAGCACTTGTGATGGTTCTGCAGTGACAGCTGTTCGCAACCCCTTCCACCCCCTGCCTGCCCCTGACGTGACCCAGCTCACAGGGTCTCCGGCTCACCCCACCCACACCCACACGCCCCAACACATTCCCTGGTTCAGCCCCTCTGCCCTATTCAGCCAAACTGGCCCGTTTGCTACCTACCTATGCATCGTTGTTTGTCTTCACCATTCAAGGAGGTATCTCCTTTTGTACTTAGCTTGGTTCACTGGTGTATGGATGGATGGATGGATGGATGGATGGATGGATAGCTGGATGGATAGCTGGATAGTGGATGGATGGATGTACAGGTCAATGGTTTGGTTTTGTAGAGGCAGAGTACCATCTAGGAGTACTTGAGACCTTTGGAATAAAAAGACAGGAATTGAGAGGGAAGGGAGGGATAGAGAGTTTGAGACACAGATAGAGACACCTGCAGCACTTCTGCACCACTTTTAAAGATTTCCCCCGGCAGGTGGGGACCAGGGTCTTGAAGGCCAGTCCTCCTTGACACCTTTGGTGTCAGAGACCTTTGGTGTCGGAGCCCTAGTCTATGTCAAAAGAAAACTTGAATTTGAAAACATGAATTCATCAATAACAAAAATGAATAACCACCTTTATAAATAAATAAATAAATGTAAAAACTGGGTTAAAAATACATGGCGTCTTTGCCTTTCTTCATATGGTATGCTGTGAGGATCTTAACAAGGAAAGCATTGTCCTGAGTAGCCCCTTTGAAGTAGTGGAATATTTCATTTTCCTTTTTCTTTTTTGACTTTCCATTTTCTTGAATATTTATTGGAATAAAAAGACAGGAATTGAGAGGGAAGGGAGGGATAGAGAGTTTGAGACACAGATAGAGACACCGGCAGCACTTCTGCACCACTTTTAAAGATTTCCCCCGGCATGTGGGGACCAGGGTCTTGAAGGCCAGTCCTCCTTGACACCTTTGGTGTCAGAGACCTTTGGTGTCAGAGCCCTAGTCTATGTCAAAAGAAAACTTGAATTTGAAAACATGAATTCATCAATAACAAAAATGAATAACCACCTTTATAAATAAATAAATGTAAAAACTGGGTTAAAAATACATGGCGTCTTTGCCTTTCTTCATATGGTATGCTGTGAGGATCTTAACAAGGAAAGCATTGTCCTGAGTAGCCCCTTTGAAGTAGTGGAATATTTCATTTTCCTTTTTCTTTTTTGACTTTCCATATTCTTGAATATTTATTGGAATAAAAAGACAGGAATTGAGAGGGAAGGGAGGGATAGAGAGTTTGAGACACAGATAGAGACAACTGCAGCACTTCTGCACCACTTGTAAAGAGTTCCCCCGGCAGATGGGCAACAGGGTCTTGAAGCCCAGTCCTCCTGCATTGTAAACTGAGTGCTTAACTGGGTGTGGCACCACCTGGTACCCTTGATGGGACACTGTTTTTAGCAAGGAATAGAAATTCTCTTGGCAAGGTAATAAATAAATAAATGAAGAAATAAATAAAAGTCCTTTGACGTTAACTCAGTGGAAACACACAGGGACATATACATCTCTGTTACCTGTATTACTTATTCATTCATTGATTGATTGCCTCAGGGGTTATTGCCACAGCTCAGTGCCTGCGCCATGAATAATCCACAGCTCCTGCACTCCATTTGTTCCCCTTTCGCTGCCCTTGTTGCTTGGTCACTGTGGTGGTTTTTGTTGCTGTTGTTGTTCTTACTGACATTTGCATCAGACAGAGAGAAAAGGAGAGAGCAGGGGAAATACAGAGTGGGAGAGAAACATAGAGCCCCTAAAGACCTGCTTCACCCCCTGTAAAGCGACTGCCCTGCAGGTGGGGGTCTGGGTGAGACACCCCAGACCCTTCCACCTGTCCCCTCTTTTCTTGAGCGCCACAAGCCCTTAACCCTCTGACATACCGCCAAACCTCCCTGCATTTACTTTTTAAGGCAATATGACCTGCCTCGTTTTAAAGATTCATTATCCTGAGGATCAGTCCTGGAGACAGTGTCATGACACAACACACGGAGATGTCTGGTATCAGTGAGCACCTGGAACAGCAGCAGGGGCTGTAGTGCGAGTGCAGGAACAACTCCCCAACCACCCTCCATGGAGTCCACCTGCCTGCTGTGTGTGAGGGTGTGGTGGCAGGGGGTTAGGGCTGGTCCCCCTGCTGGATGGTGAGATGGCAGCTGGGCTGGCCCTGGGCCCTCAGGGCTGAAGGGCAGAAGCAGGGTGGCAGTAAAGTAGCGCAGGGAGGCACACAGTAGATGTTAGTTGGGGAGCTGGGGGACAGAGGGCAAGGGGAAAGGGGGAATCCTTGAGGAGGGGTCTGGACTAGAGAGTGGAGGGAGCTGGAGGCATGGAAGTTCCCAGGAACAAGGAACTGACAGGAACAGATTCCTGCACCCACCCACTGGATAGAAGCTGCAGCATCCAGAACAGCAGCCCTGGCTTGCCTAGGCCAAGGGCCCTGAGTGAGTCCCTCTGAGGATGAGGAAGAGGAGGAGGAGGAGGTGGAGGAGGAGGAGTAGAAGGAGGAGGAGGAGTAAGAAGAGGAGGAGGAGGAGGAGGAGGGGCAGGAGGGCAGCTGTCAGTAGGCAACGGGATTAATAAAGGCCTCCATTATTGAGGCATATGTCCAGGCAGGCACACACAAACCCTCAGGGGCAGCTCAGGACACCCAAGGGACCTGGTGTGTGTATCTCTGGGGCGGAGACTTTCAGTCAGTCAGCAAGACTGTGTGTCAGTGCACATGGTGGGACAGGGGCCTGGCAGACCTTGGTCCCCAGACCTGGGCTGTCAGATGCCAGCCCCTTTCCCAGACACACACCAATCTGCCCATAGCCCCTTGGCCGGCCGACCTGCACCTGCTTTGGCATGGGGCTCTGGCTCTGGTGGCTGTCCACCACCCCTCAGGTCAAGTTCAGGGTGGGGATCATGGCTGCTGGTCAACTGGATGGGCGGGGTCCCCGTGGCCTAGCAACCACAGGAGCCCTCTGTGATGTCCTAACCCCTGGCATTCTGTGCTGGCCACAGTGGCACTGGGCAGCCCAACTTCCCTGGCATTAGGTCAGCCAGCAGCGTCCAGATGCCTGGGCCCAGGCACAGAGGGACGGAAGGATGGGAAGACATGCTGACCGACGAGGGACCTCAGGGACCTCTGGCAGCCAAGAGAAGACAGGTGGAGGTGTGCCCAGGATCCAGGGAGCCGACGCCAGAGCTGCCTGCATGCCTACGTGCCTTCCTGGATGTCTGTATGCTGCCTTTGTCCAGGTAGGTTTCTCAGGTCCCCTCCACTCCTCTCCTCTCCTGTCCTCACCATCCACTCCCCTCTCCTCTGCACTTTGATCCTTCCTTTGTCTGTCCTCTCTTCCGGGTGCCCTGCTCAACAGCTCCAGGACTTGTGATGGTTCTCCAGTGACAGCTGTTTTCAACCCCTTCCACCCCTACGTGCCCTTGACGTGACCCAGCTCACAGGGTCTCCGGTTCACCCCATCCACACCCACACCCCCACAACACATTCCCTGGCTCAGCTCCTCTGCCCTATTCAGCGGAACTGGCCCCTTTGCAACCGACCTATGCGTCCTTGTTTGTCTTCACCATTCAAGGAGAGAACTCCTTTTGTTCTTAGCTTGGTTGACTGGTGGATGGATGGATGGATAGCTGGTTGGATAGCTGGATGGGTGGATGGATGGATGGACAGGTCAATGGATTGGTATTGTAGAGGCAGAGTACCATCTAGGGGTACTAGAGACCGCTGGTGTCAGAGCCCTAGTCTATGTCAAATGGAAAACAAGAATTCATCAATAACAAAAATGAATAACCACCTAAATAAATAAATAAATGTAAAAACTGGCTTAAAAATACATGGCGTCTTTGCCTTTCTGCATATGGTATGCTGTGAGGAAAGCATTGTCTTGAGTAGCCCCTTTGAAGTAGTGGAATATTTCATTTTCCTTTTTCTTTTTTGACTTTCCATTTTCTTGATTATTTATTGGAATAAAAAGACAGGAATTGAGAGGGAAGTGAGGGATAGAGAGTTTGAGACACAGAGAGAGACACCTGCAGCACTTCTGTACCACTTGTAAAGATTTTCCTCGGCAGGTGGGTACCAGGGTCTTGAAGCCCAGTGCTCCTGCATTGTAACATGAGTGCTTAACTGGGTGTGGCACCACCAGGTACCCTTGATGGGACACTGTTTTTAGAGAGGAAAATAAATTCTCGTGGCAATGTAATAAATAAATAAATGAAGAAATAAATAAAAGTCCTTTGACATTAACTCAGTGTAAACACACAGGGAGATATACATCTCTGTTACCTGTATTACTTATTCATTCATTGATTGATTGCCTCAAGCGGTTATTGCCACAGCTCATGCCTGTGCCACGAATAATACACAGCACCTGCACTCCATTTATTCCCCTTTCGCTGCCCTTGTTGCTTGGTCACTGTGGTGGATATTGTTGCTGTTGTTGTTCTTACTGACAATTGCGTCGAACAGAGAGAAAAGGAGAGAACAGGTGAAATACAGAGTGGGAGAGAAACATAGAGCCCCTAAAGACCTGCTTCACTCCCTGTAAAGAGACTCCCCTGCAGGTGGGGGTCTGGGCGCCACACCCCAGACCCTTCCACCTGTCCCCTGTTTTCGTGAGTGCCACAAGCCCTTAACCCTCTGACATACCGCCAAACCTCCCTGCATTTACTTTTTAAGGCAATATGACCTGCCTCGTTTGGAATCCTCATTATCCTGAGGGTCAGTCCTGGAGACAGTGTCATGACACGACACACAGAGATCTCTGGTATCAGAGATCATCTGGAACAGCAGCTGGGGCTCTAGTGCCAGGGCAGGAGCAACTCCCCTTCCACCCTCCATGGATCCACCTGCTTGCATTTTGGTCCTTTTCCTCCAAAAAAGGTTTTTCCCTTTTTTCACTGAGAAACAGGCAGCAGACAGGTTACCCAGGCAGTGGAAATAAATAAATAAAAAGCTTTTTTTTTTTTTAACTGTAGCGAATGACCATCTCTTGGGAAGTACAGGTTTTCAACCTGAAAACTCTGTCTGTCTGTCTCCTATTCCACAGAAAGGGCCAATAGCCCAGCCAGATCTCACGCTCAGATGGGGTTCTTTTGCCAGTCAAAGGTCTGCACAGCGCACTAAGGATTGGGTGGCCTGAGACACAAATGTTGCATTGTACATGGACTGTTTGCAGTTCTTGCTCCCCAGGACATTGGAATGTCTCAACTCCCTCCCCTGCAGCATGAAAAAAGACTCTTGACAACCTTGGAGCAAACGGAGTAGGAGCGAGGGGAGCTGGTTGCATGTCTGTGCTGCTCAAGCCCAGGTGTCTGTGGAGGGCCGTGGGATAAACTGAAAGGGGTATAGGGGGCAGAAAGAGACTGAGAGGCAGGCTGGAGGCAGGGGAGCCCGTGAGTGTGTGCAGGGCTGTGTGTGTGTGTGTGGTGACAGGGGGTTATGGCAGGTCCCCCTGCTGGATGGAGAGAAGGCAGCTTGGCTGGCCCTGGGCCCCCAGGTCTGAATGGAAGAAGCAGGGTGGCAGTAAAGTATCGCAGGAAAGCACATAGTAGATGTTAGTTGGGGAGCTGGGGGACAGAGGGCAAGGGGAATGGGGGCATCCTTGAGGAGAGCTCTGGACTAGAGAGTGGGGGGAGCTGGAGGCATGGAAGATCCCAGGAAACAGGGACTGACAGGAACAGATTCCTGCACCCACCCACTGGATAGAAGCTGCAGCATCCAGAGCAGCAGCCCTGGCTTGCCTAGGCCAAGGGCCCTGAGTGAGTACCTCTGAGGATGAGGAAGAAGAGGACGAGGTGGAGGAGGAGGAGGAGGAGGAGAAGAGGAGGAGGAAGAAGAGAAGGAGGAGCAGGAGGGGCAGGAGGGCTGCTGTCAGTAGGCAACGGGATTAATAGAGGCTTCCATTATGGAGGCATGTGTCCGGGCAGGCACCCACGAACCATCAGGGGCAGCTCAGGGCACCCAGGGACCTGGAGTGGGTATCTCTGGGTCAGGGACTGTCAGTCAGTCAGCAAAACTGTGTGTCAGTGCACATGGTGGGACAGGGGCCTGGCGGAACTTGGTCCCCAGCCCTGGGCTGTAAGATGCCAGCCCCTTGCCCAGACACACACCAATCTGCCCATTGCACCTTGGCCAGGCTGACCTGCACCTGCTTTGGCCTGGGGCTCTGGATCTGGTGGCTGGCCACCGCCCCTCAGGTCAAGTTCAGGGTGTGGGTCATGGCTGCTGGTCAACTGGATGGGCGGGTTCCCCGTGGCCTAGAAACCACAGGAGCCCTCTGTGATGCCCTAACCCCTGGCATTCTGTGCTGGCCACACTGGCACTGGGCAGCCCAACTTCCCTGCCACTAGGTCAGCCAGCAGCGCCCAGACGCCTGGGACCTGGCACAGAGGGTCGGAAGGATGGGAAGATAGTGCTGACCAACGACGGACCTCAGTGCTAGCAGCCAAGAGAAGACAGGGGGAGGTGTGCCGGGATCCAGGGAGCCCAGGCCAGAGCTGCCTGCATGCCTGCCTACCTATGCATAGTTGTTTGTCTTCACTATTCAACGAGAGTTCTACTTTAGTACTTAGCTTGGTTGACTGGTGGATGGATGGATGGATGGATGGATGGATGGACGGAAGGATGGACAGATGGATGGATAGATAGCTGGTTGGGAGGATGGATGGATGGACAGGTCAATGGATTGGTTTTGTAGAGGCAGAGTACCATCTGGGGTACTTGAGACCGCTGGTGTCAGAGCCCTATTTTATGTCAAATCGAAAACATGAATTCATCAATAACAAAAATGAATAACCACCTAAATAAATAAATAAATATAAAAACTGGCTTAAAAATACATGGCCTCTTTGCCTTTCTGCATATGGTATGCTGTGAGGATCTTAACAAGGAAAGCATTGTCCTGAGTAGCCCCTTTGAAGTAGTGGAATATTTCATTTTCCTTTTTCTTTTTTGACTTTCCATTTTCTTGATTATTTATTGCCTCACTATCATCCAAACACTGCCAACCTGGGAAGCTGTGTCACCCCTCAGATTTAAGGGGCAGGACCCTGTCCTGTCACGTTTGGCTGTATACTCAGTCTCTAGGCTCCCAGTCCACATCTCAATGGAAGCAGATTACAAGCCCAGAAAGAACCCAGAAAGAGCGGTGTTTCAACATAGATGGGAACTGTGTTTGACCAAACAATATTGGATGCATCCGGCCCCTTACACCTCCCCTTTGGGACCGGCTAAGGCAATTGCACCTGTGGCCTCACAATCCCTGATCATGGTCTACTGGTGTCCACACATCACAGTCAGAAAGATTCAGAAGTAGGAATCCATGAGTTTCCCATACAAAGTCGCTCTGCTTGCAGGAAGCACAAACTCCCCTGGCCATTGCTATGGAGAAACAAAATGAAGATGGATGCCTCCATTGGCTGAATTAGGAGTTTCCAGTGGAGATCACAGCCCCGCCACTAACCTGAGGGCCTGGATGCTGCTAATAAAGGCAATTGGAAACACCTGTTACCACTTGGGGCCTGAGGATATACTCAGGAATCCCTCCAGGAGCTAGCAGTCTGGCAGAACTCCTGACCCAGGATAGCTGTGCTCCGAGATGGGAGGGTCTTCTGGCCAGAGGTGAGAATATTCCCTAGAAACAAGAAAGAAATTCAGGTTTCAAATGGATTTTAAACCCCATGAGGCACATGGAAAAGAATTTTCACAGCCATCAAAACACCCTCTTTCTGAACCCTGGAAGCTTCCGTTTTGCGTGGAAAATCTGGAGACTGGTGTAGTCATCAGTACCACAGATACTTTACATTCGGCCCAATAGACGGAAAGCACAATGTGTGTGCCAGGGGGATAGAGTTTCACTTCTCTTGACCTGGGCTCTCATGGAATAAGGCCAAGGATGCGGTGCAGGAAATTTTGGAGGGCTGCATTTAGGCTAAGTGTCAGCCGCAGGGCCCTGGAGAATCGGAGTCAAACATAGAGGGTCTGGACAGATGCAGCCAGAGATGGAGATATGCCTGTTACCTGCAGCAGGATCGTTGTCTCCTCAGTTCCCCAATATACTACGCCATATGCAGGAGACTGAATAATCCAAAGGGCAAAGAAAGACAAATTTCAACACCAGGAAGTCCGAGTTCATGATTCATGCACTGACTTCCATAAGGGCCCAGTGAAGAAGGAATGTAGAGACAGTCAGACAGACAGAATGACAGTGGCAGAAAAGGACTGAAATTCTGGCCCTGTGTTGATCAGTGCCAGAGCACTGAAGACAAACCCTCCATGCCCATGCATACTTCTTACAAGTGGCATTGTTATTTTATGTTTGTGAGGAAAGGTTACACTTAGAACATCTAGGTCTTAGCCCACTCTGAGAAGCAACACTTGGCCTGCAGCCCACTCTCCAAAATTGCCCTCGCCTCTCCAATTTGTAAGTATTCTTAGTGATGCTCCATCCAATATGCAGGCTGGCATATTGCACTCCCTGATCCAGCCTCAGACTGTCCTGTGTGCAGGGAACTGCACTATGTCTATTTATTCTTTGATTTACAGTTGGGATAGGACTTGGTGGACAAAAAGAGCAAGAGGGAAGTAGATGATTTGGCAGGGGTAGTTTGTGCTGAGAGATATTTGTTGAGTGATAAGAGGTATACAAATGCCTCTGTGAGATGTCTCTCATGACTGTGGCACAGAAGGGCCAAGTGTATCCGCATTCTTACCCTAATCCAGAGCTGTGCAGGTCTCTAGCTAAAAAATATTTTCAGACCTCAACATGTTACATATATATATATATATATATATATATATATATATATATAGAGAGAGAGAGAGAGAGACAGAGACAGAGAGAGACTGATGTAGTCATTTTCTACAATGGATTCAATATGACATTCAGACAATTGATTGCTAAAACATGGAGAGAAACTTTGCATCAGGAAAAGAATTGTACTAAGGAGTAAACTCTCAAAATCATTAGCTATATGCAGCTCCAAAGGGACAGAGCGAAAAAGGCTTTAGAAGGAACTCATCTAGGAGACTCTCCACATGGACAGCGACCACAAGTTTCCTAGTCTGGCAACAGACACAGTGCATCTGGTAGTTCCAATTGCAAGCCTCAGGGCAAAAACCTCTCCCTCTTCATTGTTTTTACATCTGAAAAGAAGCAAAGTGTCCAGGGCCAAAAAGAGCTACAATGGTGTCAATATTGAGCTGTCAATCAGAATGTACCAAGTGTTTTGCAAAAAATAACTTTATTATAAACTCTGAGTGATACTGGCATGGAAAAGAGGAGACAGAATATGGCTTGTGTCAGAAAGACTTACAAACTGAGGCTCAAGTATCCTAGGTGAATTCGCCAACACAACAAGCCAGAGCTCAGCAGTGCTCTGGTAACTCTCTTTTTATATCTGGGTGTGTCAGTAAAATAAGTATATAAGTAAAATATTAATGAGTGAAGACAGTGTGTGTGAGATCATGTGAGAGTTAGAGACAGAGAAGGCAAGAAGAGAAATAGATGAGTTGAAAGAGACCAGAATTCAAAAACCTCCTACATTGTTTTCATTCATGACAGGGTCAAACCTGGCTTGCACAGATTGTATGGCAGCAGCTCTCATGCCCACAGACCCAGACAGCCCCAGCCTTCACCATATGCTGTACTACCAGACCTGACAGTAATGTGTGTGTGTGTCTGTCTCTCACTGTGTGTCTGTGTGTGCTCAGAATTCACCTATAGTATTCTCAGAGCATGGGTGGCAAGGTAGCCAGCCTCACCTGCAACTTATGTACAGAGAAACTAGCTGGCTAGGGAAAGCCAGCTAGCCAAGATTCTGGCTCAGCGAGAATGCATATGCAAAGTGACTCTCATGTCGAGCTCTCCTGAGTTCCTGATTCAATCTCATGCCTCACTATCATCCAAACACTCCCAGTGGTGGAAGCTGGGGCACCCCTCAGAATTCAGGGGCTGGACATTTTCCAGTCACGTTTGGCTTCATACTCAGCCTCCAGCCTCCCAGTCCACCTCTCAGGGCAGCAGATTAGAAGCCCAGAAAGAACCCAGAAGACTTCCAACATAGATGGGAACTGTGTTTGACCAAACAATAGTGGATTAACCTGGCCCCTCACACCTACCCTTTGGGTCCGGCTAAGGTAATTGCTCCTGTGGCCTCACAATCCCTGATCATGGTATCCTAGTGTCCACACATCAGACTCAGAGAGATTCCCAGAAGTAGGCATCCATGAGTGTCCAATACAAAGTCTCTCTGCATGCAGGAAGCACAAACTCCCAGGGCCCTTGCTATGGAGAGACAAAAGGAAGGTGGATGCCTCCATGGGATGAATTAGGAGTTTCCAGTGGAGATCACAGCCCCACACCTCTCCTGAGGGCCTGGCTGCTGCTAATAAAGGCAATTGGAAACACCTGTTACCACTTGGGTCCTGAGGACATACTCAGAAATACCTCCAGGAGCTAGCAGGCTGGCAGACCTCCTGACCCAGGATAGCTGTGCTCCGAGTTGGGAGGGCCTTCTAGCCAGAGCTGAGAATAAAAGAAAGAACCTCAGATTTCAAAAGGATTGGAAACCCTATGAGGCACTTGGAAAAGACTTTTAACAGCCATCATAACACCCTCTTTCGGAACCCTGGAAGCTTCCGTCTGAACACTGGTGTGGCCATCACTATATATGAGAGAAACTGTGCATCAGGAAAAGAATTGTCCAAAGAGATATATCTCCAAATCATTAGCTATATGCAGCTCCATCGAAACGATCGAAAAAGGCTCGAGAAGGAACTCACCCAGGAGACTATCCACATGGACAGGCACCACAAGTTTCCTATTCTGGCAACACACACAGGAGAGCTTCCCAGTGCAAGCCTCAGGGCAAAAACCTCTCCCTCTTCAGTGTCTCAGAATTCAAAAACCTCCTACACTGTGTGCATTGATGACAGGTTCAAACCTGGCTTGTAGAGATTGTAAGGCAGCAGCTCTCATGCCCACAGACCCCAGACAGCCCCCGCCTTCACCATATGCTGTACTACCAGACCTGACAATAATGTGTGTGTGTGTGTGTGTGTCTGTCTGACTGTCTGTCTGACTGTGTGTTTGTGTGTGCTCAGAGCTCACCTGTACTAGTCTCAGAGCATGGGTGTCAAGGTAGCCAGCCTCACCTGCAACTTATGTACACAGAACCAAGCTGGTTAGGGCAAGCCAGCTAGCCCAAATTCAGGCAAACCAAGAATGCGCATGCAAAGGGACTCTCATGTCTAAATCTCCTGAGTTCCCTATTCAATCCCATGCCTCACTATCTATCATCAGGGTGAAGCTGGGGCACCCCTCAGAATTCAGGGCATGAGCCTGTCCAGTCATGTTTGGCTGCCTACCCAGCCTCCAGGGTCTCAGTCCACTGCTCAGAGCAGCAGATTATAAGCACAGAAAGTACCCAGAAAGAGCTGTGTTTCAACATAGATGGGAAGTGTGTTTGACCAAAAAATAGTGGATGAACCTGGACCCTTACACCTACCCTTTGGGTCTGGCTAAGGCAATTGCTCCTGAGGCCTCACATTCCTGATCATGGTGTCCTGGTGTCCACACATCACACTCAGAGAGATTCCCAGAAGTAGGCATGCATGAGTGTTCCATACAAAGTTGCTCTGCTTGCCGGAAGCACAAAGTCCCCGAGCCCTAGCTATGGAGGAATAAAAGGAAGATGGATGCCTCCAATGGCTGAATTAGGCGCTTCCAGTGGAGATCACAGCCCTGCCCCTCACCTTAGGGCCTGGCTGCTGCTAATAAAGGCAATTGGAAACACCTGTTACCACTTGGGGCCTGAGGACATACTCAGGAATCCCTCCAGGAGCTAGCAGGCTGGCAGACCTCCTGACCCTGGGATAGCTGTGCTCCTAGTTGGGAGGGCCTTCGGGCCAGAGGTGAGAATATTCCCTAGATACAAGAAACTTCAGGTTTCAAAAGTATTTGAAACCCCAGGAGGCACTTGGAAAGGACATTTCACAGGCATCAAAACACCCTCTTTCTGAACGCGGGAAGCTTCCGTTTTGCGTGTAAAATCTGGACACTGGTGTGGCCATCAGTACCACAGATCCTTTACATTCGGCCCAATAGAGGGAAAGCACAATGAGTGTGCCAGGGTGGTAGAGTTTTACTTCTCATGACCTGGGCTCTCATGGAATAAGGACAAGGATGCGGTGCAGGAAATTGAGGAGGGCTGCATTTAGGCTGAGTGTCAGCCTCAGGGCCCTGGAGAATGGTAGTCTTTCACAGAGGGCCTGGACAGCTGCATCTGGAGATGGACATATGCCTGTTACCTGCAGCAGGAACGCTGTCTCCTCAGTTCCCCTCTGTACTACGCCATATGCACAAGACTAAATAATCCAAAGAGCAAAGAAATGAAAATTTCACATCCAGGATGACCGAGTTCACGATGCATGCACTGCTTCCAGTAAGGGCCCAGGGAAGAAAGCATGTAGAGACAGTCAGAGAGACAGAATGACAGTGACTGAAAAGGACAGAAATTCTGGCCCTGTGTTGATCAGTGCCATAGCACTGAAGACAAACCCTCCATGCCCATGCATACTTTTTACAAATGGCATTGTTATTATATGTTTGTGAGGATAGGTTACACTGTTCCTGGAAGGTTTATAATTTTTATTGTAGTGAATCCTGTTCCAACTATGTGACCAATTATTTATGAATAAGGAGGCTGTTATCAATGTGGTAATTCTTCATTAAGATCAAATAAAAAGGTCAACAATTCTAAAAATGACTGATATATACATATATGTATATATATGTACATATATTTAAGTGTTTATTTATTATAGACTCTGAGGGTTACTGGCGTGGCTATGAGGAGACATAGTATGGCTTGTGCCAGAGAGACTTACAAAGCTGATGCTACAGAAACCTAGGTGAAATCAACAACAAAACAAGCCAGAGCTCAGCAGTGCCCTGGTGACTCTCTTTGTATATCAGGGCCTGTCAGTAAAATAAGTATATAAGTAAAATATTAATGAGTGCAGACAGAGTGAGTGAGAGCCTGTGAGAGTCAGAGACAGAGAAGGAAAGAAGAGAAATAGAAGAGTGGGAAAGAGATCAGAATTCAAAAACCTCCCACACTGTGTTCATACATGACAGGTTCAAACCTGGGTTGTCGAGATTGTTGGGCAGCAGTCTCACATCCACAGACCCCAGAACACCCCAGCCTTCACCATATGTGTGTAGTATTTACCACACGAAATGTATTGTGAGTGTAAACTTCCCTTCAATTATAAAAGAAAAATCTATCAAGCAGAAGAAATGACCCCTCATGTAATATAGGACTAAATAAATATGCAAATAAATGGGGATGATCTAGGAGGATTTGAAAAAATGAAAAATAAAAACAAAAAGAACAAGAAGACCTGATTACAGCAGAAAATGGAAACCACCTGCTGAGAAACAGAGGGCGGCTTCAAAAATTACGATACACTTCAGAGTCCAGGGAAATTAAGATTTCAGGAGAATGAAAAGAAACTCATATGTACTGAAGCTGACACTAGAGATAGGCAACTTCTGTACTATGATAGTTACAATAAGGATGCTGATAGAAATGCTATTAGAAATGCTACTGGAAGGTTCTATTATTTATAATTGTATTGAAACTTGCTCTAACTAGGTGGACAATTATTAATGAAAAAGGAAGCTGTTATAAATGTATTAATTCTGATAAAGATCAATTACATAGGTCGACAATTCTATAAATGATATATATATATATATATGTATATGTTTATTTTAAAGTCTGAGATATACTGCCATGGAAATGAGGAGACAGATTAAGGCTTGTGTCAGAGAGACTTACAAAGCTGTGGCTCCATTAGCCTAGGTGATATCACCAACAAAACAAGCCAGAGCTTAGCAGTGCTCTGGTAACTCTCTTTGTATATCTGGGCCTGTGAGTAAAATAAGTATATCATAAGTGAAGACAGAGTGTGTGAGAGCATGTGAGAGTTAGACACAGAGAAGGCGACAAGAGAAATAGATGAGTTGGAAAGAGACCAGCAAGCAAAAACCCCATACACTGTGTTTATTGATGGCAGGTTCAAACGTGGCTTGTAGAGATTGTAAGGCAGCAGCTCTCATGCCCACAGACACCAGACAGCCCCAGCCTTCACCATATGCTGTACTTACAGACCTGACAGTAATATGTGTGTGTCTGTCTGTCTGTATGTATGTCTGAGTATGTGTGCGCTCAGAGCTCACCTATAGTAGTCTCAGAACATGGGTGTCAAGGTAGCCAGCCTCACCTGCAACTTATATACAGGGAACCTAGCTGTTCAGGGCAAGCCAGCTAGCCCAGATTCTGGCTTATCAAGAATGCATATGCAAAGGTACTATCATGTCTCCCTCTCCTTAGTTCCCGATTCAATCCAATGCCTCACTATCATCCAAAAACTGCCAACGGGGTAAGCTGGGGCACTCCTCAGAATTCAGGGGAATGAGCCTGTCCAGTCACGTTTGGATGCCTACTCAGCCTCCAGACTCTCAGTCCACTGCTCAGGGCAGCAGATTACAAGCCAAGAAAGAACACAGAAATAGCTATGTTTTAAGATATATGGGAACTGTGTTTGACCAAACAATAGTGGATGAACCCGGCCCCTCACACCTATCCTTTGGGTCAGGCTAAGTCAATTGCTCCTGTGGCCTCACAATCCCTGATCATGGTGTCCTGGTTTCCACACATCACACTCAGAGAGATAACCAGAAGTAGGCATGCATGAGTCACATACAAAGTCGCTCTGCTTACAGGAAGCACAAACTCCCCGGGCCCTTGCTATGAAGAGACAAAAGGAAGATGGATTCCTCCATTGGCTGAATCAGGAGCTTCCAGTGGAGATCACAGCCCCGGCCCTCACCTGAGGGCCAGGATGCTGCTAATAAAGGCAATTGGAAACACCTGTTACCACTTGGGGCCAGAGGACATACTCTAGAATCCCTCCAGGTGCTATCAGGCTGGCAGACCTCCTGACCCCGGGATAGCTGTGCTCCTAGTTGGGAGGGCATTCTGGCGAGAGATGAGAATATTCCCTAGATACAAGAAAGAACTTCAGGTTTCAAAAGCATTTGAAACCCCATGAGGCACTGGGAAAATACATTTCACAGGCATCAAAACACCCTCTTTCTGAACGCTGGAATCTTCCGTTTTGCATGGAAAATCCGGACACTGGTGTGGCCATCAGTACCACAGATCCTTTACATTTGGCCCAATAGAGGGAAAGCACAATGTGTGTGCCAGGGTGGTAGAGTTTCACTACTCTTGACCTGTGCTCTCATGGATTAAGGACAAGGATGCTGTGCAGGAAATTGAGGAGGCTGCAATTAGGCTGAGTGTCAGCCACAGGGCCCTGGAGAATGGGAGTCTAGCACAGAGGGCCTGGACATCTGCAGCTGGAGATGGACATATGCCTGTTACCTGCAGCAGGAACACTGTCTCCTCAGTTCCCCTCTGTACTACGCAATATGCACGAGACTAAGTAATCCAAAGGGCAAAAAAAGGAAAATTTCAACACCAGGAAGACCGAGTTCACGATGCATGCACTGACTTCCATGAATGGTCCAGGGAAGAAGGCACGTAGAGACAGTCAGAGAGACAGAATGACAGTGACTGGAATGGACAGAAATTCTGGCCCTGTGTTGATCAGTGCCAGAGCACTGAAGACAAACCCTCCATTCCCATGCATACTTCTTACAAGTGGCATTGTTATTTTAAGTTTGTGAGGAAAGGTTACACTTAGAACATCTAGGACTTAGCCCACTCTGAGAAGAAACACTTGGCCTAAAGCCCACTCTCCAAAACTGCCCTTGCCTCTCCAAATTGGAAGTAGTTTAGTGATGCTCCAGCCAAATGCAGGCTGGCGTATTTCATCTCCCTGGTCCAGCCTCAGCCTGACCTGTGTGCAGGGAAAAGCACTATGTCTATTTCTTCTTTGATTTACAGTTTTGAGATAGGACTCGGTGGACAAAAAGAGCAAGAGTGATGTAGATGATTTGGCAGCTGTAGTTTGTGCTGAAAGAGATTTGTAGAGGGACAAGAGGTAAACAAATGGCTCCGTGAGATGTCTCTCATCACTATGGCTCAGATGGGCCAGGTGTATCCGAATTACTACGCGAATCCAGAGCTGTGCACGTCACTAGCTAAAATATATTTTCAGACCTCTACATGTTATATATATATATATATATATATATATATATATATATATATATATATATATATATATGTAGAGAGAGAGCAAGACACTGATGTAGTCATTTTCTACATAGATGCGATATGACATTTAGACAATTGATTGCTAAAACCTGGAGAGAAACTGTGCATCAGGAAAAGAATTGTCCAAAGGAGTAAAATCTCCAAATCATTAGCTATATGCAGCTCCAAAGGGACCTAGTTACAAAGTCTCGAGAAGGAACTCATCCAGGACACTCTCCACATGGACAGGCACCATAAGTTTCCTAATCTGGTAACACACACAGGGCAGCCGCTAGTTCCCAGTGCAAGCCTCAGGGCAAAAACCTATCCCTCTTCAGTGTCTTTACATCTGAAATGAATAAAAGTGTCCAAGGGTCAAGGAGAGCTACAATGGTGTCAATATTGAGCTGTAAATCAGAATGTGCCTAGTGTTTTGCATAATATCACCTATGCCAGTGATTCTGTTGTTCTCTCTGTCTCTCCCTCCCTCACACACACACACAAACACACACTCTCACAGTTATACACACGCACACATCCACAGAGGAACAGGCACAAACGGAGTTATACACATGCACATTGAACAGTTTCTGCAAGGCAGGGCCCTGGGTGAAACCTGCTTCGCACTTCCTTCAAGCATGCCCAGCCTTTTAAGGCCATCTCTAGCTCCCATTGTTGGGCTTACTTCAGAAGGTCCGCAGACAGGGCAACAGCCAGGATCTGATATACCAGAGGCCTAGGCCAAGCCCAGAACCCCTGCTAGCAATATCATTGACCAGTGTGCTAGGACACGCCCAGGAATGTCAAGGCCGCTAGTCATTGATTGGCCAGCAACCTTGAGCACCACCCACACGGCCATGCAGCACGCTCATTGGGCAGCCTCTGAAAGGCCCGCCAACCAGCCATATCTGCTGGAAAGAGATGAGAATTCAAAAACTGCCTACACTGTGTTCGTTAATGACAGGTTCAAAGCTGGCTTGTAGAGATTGTAAGGCAGCAGCTCTCATGCCCACAGACCCCAGACAGCCCCAGCCTTCACCATATGCTGTACTACCAGACCTGACAGTAATGTGTGTGTGTGTGTGTCTGTCTGTCTGTGTCTGTGTGTGCACAGAGCTCACCTATAGTAGTCTCAGAGCATGGGTGTGAAGGTAGCCAACCTCACCTGCAACTTATGTACAGAGAACCTAGCTGGTCAGGGCAAGCCATCTAGTCCAGATATTGGCTAAGGAAGAATGCAAATGCAAAGGGACTCTCATTTCTCCCTCTCCTGACTTCCCAGTTCAATCTCATGCCTCACTATCATCCAAGCACTGCCAACGCGGTAAGCTGGGGCACCCCTCAGAATTCAGGGGCATGAGCCTGTCCAGTCACATTTGGCTGCCTACTCAGCCTCTAGACTCTCAGTCCACTGCTCAGGGCAGCAGATTATAAGCCCAGAATGAACCAAGAAAGAGCTGTGTTTCAACATAGATGGGAACTGTGTTTGACCAAACAATAGTGGATGAACCTGGCCCCTCACACCTTCCCTTTGGGTCTGGCTAAGGCAATTGCTCCTTTGGCCTCACAATCCATGATCATGGTGTCCTGGTGACCACATATCACACTCAGAGATATTCCAGAAGTAGGCATGCATGAGTGTCACGTACAAAGTCGCTCTGCATGCAGGAAGCACAAACTCCCTGGGCCCTTGCTATGGAGAGACAAAATTAAGATGGATGCCTCCATTGGCTGAATTAGGAGCTTCCATTTGAGATCACCGCCCCGCCCCTCACCTGAGGGCCTGGCTGCTGCTAATAAAGGCAAGTGGAAACACCTCTTGCCACTTGAGGCCTAAGGACATACTCAGGAATCCCTCCAGTAGCTAGCAGGCTGGCAGACCTCCTGACCCCGGGATAGCTTTGCTCCTAGTTGGGAGGGCCTTCAGGCCAGAGGTGAGAATATTCCCTAGATATAAGAACGAACTTCAGGTTTCAAAAGGATTTGAAACCCCAGAAGGCACTTGGAAAAGACATTTCACAGCCATCAAAACACCCCCTTTCTGAACCCTGGAAGCTTACGTTTTGTGTGGAAACTCTGGACACTGTGCCAGGGGGATAGAGTTTCACATCTCTTGACCTGGGCTCTCATGGAATAAGGAAAATGATGTGGTGCAGGAAATGGAGGAGGGCTGCATTTAGACTGAGTGTCAGCCACAGGGCCTTGGAAAATGGGAGTCAAGCACAGATGGCCTGGACAGCTGCAGCTGGAGATATTCATATGCCTGATACCTGCAGCAGGAACGCTGTCTCCTCAGTTCCCCTCTGTACTACGCCATATGCTCGAGACTAAGTAATCCAATGTGCAAAGAAAGGAAAATTTCAACACCAGGAAGACCGAGTTCACGATGCATGCACTGAATTCCACGAAGGGTCCAGGGAAGAGGGCACGTAGAGACAGTCAGAGAGACAGGATGACAGTGACTGAAATGGACAGAAATTCTGGCCCTGTGTTGATCAGTGCCAGAGCACTGAAGACAAACCCTCCATGCCCATGATTACTTCTTACAAGTGGCATTGTTATTTTATGTTTGTGAGGAAAGGTTACACTTAGAACATCTAGGTCTTAGACCGCTCTGAGAAGAAACACTTGGCCTGCAGCCCACTCTCCAAAACTGCCCTTGCCTCTCCAAATTGGAAGTAGTTTAGTGATGCTCCAGCCAAATGCAGGCTGGCATATTCCATCCCCCTGGTCCAGCCCCAGTGTGTCCTGTGTGCAGGGACATGCAGTATGTCTATTTCATCTTTGATTTACAGTTTTGGAATAGGACTCCATCGACAAAAAGAGCAAGAGGGCAGTAGATGATATGGCAGCTGTAGTTTGTGGTGAGAGAGATTTGTAGAGTGACAAGAGGTAAATGAATGGCTCTGTGAGATATCTCTCATGACTTTGGTTCAGAATAACCAGGTGTAACCGTATTAGTACCCTAATCCAGAGCTGTGCAGGTCTCTAGCTAAAATATATTTTCAGACCTCTACATGTTATGTGTGTGTATATATATATATATATATATATATATATATATATATATAGAGAGAGAGAGAGAGAGAGAGAGAGGGAGGGAGAGAGAGAGAGCAAGACACTGATGTAGTCATTTTCTACAATGGATGTGATATGACATTCAGACAATTGATTGCTAAAACCTGGAGAGAAACTGTGCATCAGAAAAAGAATTGTCCAAAGGAGTAAAATCTCCAAATCATTACCTATATGCAGCTCCAACGGGACCTAGCGAAAAAGGCTCGAGAAGGAACTCATCCAGGAGACTCTCCACATGGACAGGCTCCATAAGGTTCCTAATCTGGCAACACACACAGGGCAGATGCTACTTCCCAGAGCAAGCCTTAGGGCAAAAACCTCTCCTTCTTTAGTGTCATTACATCAGAAAATAAGAAAAGTGACAAGGGACAAGGAGAGCTACAATGGTGTCAATATTGAGCTGTAAATCAGAATGTGCCAAGTGTTTTGCACAAAATAACCTGTGCCACAGTGATTTTGTTGTTCTCTCTCTCTCTCCCTCCCTCACACACACACACAAACACACAACAACACACACTCACAGTTATACACACACACATACAAAGAGGCAAAGACACAAACTGAATTATACACATGCACACTGGACAGCTTCTGCAAGGCAGGGCCCTGGGTGAACCCTGCTTCGCACTTCGTGGAAGCACGCCCATCCTTTTAAGGACAGCTCTGAGCTCCCATTGTCAGGCTTACTTCTGAAGGCCCGCAGACAGGGTACCAGCCATGCTCTGAAAAGCCAGAGGCCTAGGCCACGCCCAGAATCCCTGCCATCAATATCATTGACCAGTGTGCTAGGACACGCACAGGAGTGTCAAGGCCCCTAGTAAGTGATTGGCCAGCAACCTTGAGCACCGCCCACACGGCCCTGCAGCAAGCTCATTGGGCAGACTCTGGAATGCCCACCCACCAGCCACTTCTGCTGGAAAGAGATGAGAATTCAAAAACCTCCTACACTGTGTTCATTGATGACAGGTTCAAAGCTGGCTTGTAGAGATTGTAAAGCAGCAGCTCTCATGCCCACAGACCCAGACAGCCCCAGTCTTTACCATATTCTGTACTATCAGAACTGACAGTAATGTGTGTGTGTATCTGTCTGTCTGTCTGTGTCTGTGTGTGCTCAGAGATCACCAATGGAGAGTCAAAAAGAAGATGGATGCCTCCATTGGCTAAATTAGGAGCTTACAGTGGAGATCACAGCAACGCCACCCACATGAGTGCCTGGCTGCTGCTAAAAAAGGCAATTGGAATCACCAGTTACCACTTGGGGCCAGAGGACATACTCAGGAATCCCTACAGGAGCTAGCAGGCTGGAAGACATCATGACCCCGGGATAGCTGTGCTCCTACTTGCTTGGGCTATCGGGCTAGAGTTGAGAATATTCCATAGACACAAGAACGAACTTCAGATTTGAAAAGTATTTGAAACTCCAGGAGGCACTTGGAAAAGACATTTCACAGCCATCAAAACACCCTTTGTGAACCCTGGAAGCTTCCATTTTGCTTGGAAAATCTGGACAGTGGTGTGGCCATCAGAACCACAGATCCTTTACATTCGGCCTAATAGAGCGAAAGCACAATGTGTGTGTCAGGGTGGTAGATTTTCACTTCTCTTGACCTGGGCTCTCATGGAATAAGGACAAGGATGCTGTGCAGGAAATTGAGGAGGCTGCATATAGGCTGAGTGTCAACCACAGGGCCCTGGAGAATGGGAGTCAAGCACAGAGGGCCTGGACAGCTGGAACTGGAGATGGACATATGCATGTTACCTGCAGCAGGATCGCTGTCTCCTCAGTTCCACTCTGTTGTACGCCATATGCATGAGACTAAGTAATCCAAAGGGCAAAGAAAGGAAAATTTCAACACCAGGAAGACGGAGGTCACGATGCATGCACTGACTTCCACGAAGGGTCCAGAGAAGAAGGCACGTAGAGACAGTCAGGGAGACAGAATGACCGTGACTGGAATGGACAGAAATTCTGGCGCTGTGTTGATCAGTGCCAGAGCACTGAAGACAAACCCTCCATTCCCATGCATACTTCTTACAAGTGGCATTGTTATTTTATGTTTGTGAGGAAAGGTTACACTTAGAACATCTAGGTCTTAGCCCACTTTGAAAAGCAACACCTGGCCTGCATCCTACTCTCCAAAACTGCCCTTGCCTCTCCAAATTGGAAGTAGTTTTAGTGATGCTTCAGCCAAATGCAGGCTGGCGTCTTTCATCTCCCTGGTCCACCCTCAGCCTGTCCGGTGTGCAGGAATCTGCACTATGTCTATTTCTTCTTTGATTTACAGTTTTCGTATAGGACTTGGTGCACAAAAAGTGCAAGAGGGAAGTAGATGATTTGGCAGCTGTAGTTTCTACTGAGAGAGATTTGTAGAGTGACAAGAGGTAAACGGCTCTGTGAGATGTCTCTCATGACTGTGGCTCAGAAGGGCCCGGTGTATCCGCATTACTACCTGAATCAAGAGCTGTGCACATCTCTAGCTAAAATATTTTTTCAGACCTCTACATGTTATATATATATGTATATATACATATATTTATAGAGAGAGACAGAGACAGAGAGACAGAGACAGAGAGAGAGACAGCAAGACACTGATGTAGTCATTTTCTACAATGCATGCGACATTACATTCAGACAATTGATTGTTAAAACCTTGAGAGAAACTGTGCATCAGGAAAAGAATTGTCCAAAGGAGTAAAATTTCCAAATCATTAGCTATATGCAGCTCCAACGGGACTTAGCGAAAAAGGCTCAAGAAGGAATTCGTTCAGGACACTCTCCACATGGACAGGCACCACAAGTTTCCTAGTGTGGCAACACACACAGGGCAGCTGCTAGTTCCCAGTGATAGCCTCAGGGCAAAAACCTCTCCATCTCCATTGTCTTTACATCTGAAAATAAGAAAAGTGACCAAGGGCCAAGGAGAGCTACAATGGTGTCAATATTGAGCTGTAAATCAGAATGTGCCAAGTGTTTTGCCAAAAATCACCTGTGCCACAGTGATTATGTTGCTCTCTCTCTCCCTCCCTCACACACACAGACAAACACACACTCTCACTGTTACTCACACGCACACATCCACAGAGGAACAGGCACAAACGGAGTTATACACATGCACACTGGACAGCTTCTGCAAGGCAGGGCCCTGGATGAACCCAGCTTCACACTTCCTGGAAGCATGCCAAGCCTTTTAAGGCCAGCTCTGAGCTCCCATTGTAGGGCTTACTTCAGAAGGCCTGCAGACAGGGCAGCAGCCATGCTCTGATATGCCAGAGGCCTAGGCAATGCCCTGAACCCCTGCCAGCAATGTCATTGGCCAGTGTGCAAGGACACGCCCAGGAGTATCAAGGCACCAGTCAGTGATTGGCCAGAAACCTTGAGCACCGCCCACACGGCACTGCAGCACGCTCATTGGGGAGCCTCTGCAAGGCCCGCCCACCAGCCACTTCTGCTGGAAATAGATTAGAATTCAAAAAGCTCCTATACTGTGTTCATTGATGACAGGTTCAAAGCAGGCTTGTAGAGATTGTAAGGCAGCAGCTCTCATGCCCACAGACCCCAGACAGCCCCAGCCTTCACCATATGCTGTACTACCAGACCTGACAGTAATGCGTGTGTGTGTGTCTGTCTGTCTGAGTCTGTGTGTTCTGAGAGCTCAGCTATAGTAGTCTCAGAGCATGGGTAGGAAGGTAGCCAGCCTCACCTGCAACTTATGTACAGACAACCAAGCTAGTCAGAGCAAGCCATCTAGCCCAGATTCTGGCTAAGCAAGAATGCACATGCAAAGGGACTCTCATGTCTCCCTCTCCTGAGTTTCCGATTCAATCTCATGCCTCACTATCATCCAAACACTGCCAACAGGGTAAGCTGGGGTACCCCTCAGAATTCAAGGGCAGGAGCCTGTCCAGTCACGTTTGGCTGCCTACTAAGCCTCCAGACTCTCAGTCCACTGCTCAGGGCAGCTGTTTAAAAGCCCAGAATGAACAAATAAAGACCTGTGTTTCAACATAGATGGGAACTGTGTTTGACCAAACAATAGTGGATGAACCCGGCCCCTTCGACCTACCCTTTTGGTCCGGCTAAGGCAATTGCTCCTATGGTCTCAGAATCCCGGATCATGGTGTCCTTGTGTCCACACATCACACTCAGAGAGATTTCCAGAAGTAGGCATGCATGAGTGTCCCATACAAAGTCGCTTTGCTTACAGGAAGCACAAACTCCATGGGCCCTTGCTATGGAGAGACAAAAGGAAGATGGATGCCTCCATTGGCTGAATTAGGAGTTTCCAGTGGAGAACACAGCCCCGCCACTCAACTGAGGGCCTGGCTGCTGCTAATAAAGGCAATTGGAAATACCTGTTACCACTTGGAGCCTGAGGACATACTCAGGAATTCCTCCAGGAGCTAGCAGACTGGCAGACCTCCTGTCCCCAGGATAGCTGTGCTCTTAGTTGGGAGGGCCTTCGGGCCAGGGGTGAGAATATTCCCTAGATACAAGAACGAACTTCAGGTTTCAAAAGGATTTGAAACCTCAGGAGGCACTTGGAAAAGACATTTTACAGCCATAAAAACACCCGCTTTCTGATCCCTGGAATCTTCCATTTTGCATGGAGAATCTGGACACTGGTGTGGCCATCAGTACCACATAGACTTTACATACAGCCCAATAGAGGGAAAGCACAATGTGTGTGCCAGGGTGGTAGAGTTTCACTTATCTTGACCTGGGCAGCTGCAGCTGGAGATGGACGTATGCCTGTTACCTGCAGCAGTAACACTGTCTCCTCAGTTCCACTGTATACTACTCCATATGCACGAGACTAAGTAATCCAAAGGGCAAAGAAAGGAAAATTTCAACACAAGGAAGACCGAGTTCAGGATGCATGCACTGACTTCCACAAAGGTTCCAGGGAAGAAGGCAGACAGAGACAGTCAGAGAGACAGAATGACAGTGACTGAAAAGGACAAAAATTCTGGCCCTGTGTTGATCAGTGCCAGAGCACTGAAAACAAAGCCTCAATGCTCATGCATACTTCTTACAAGTGGCGTTGTTATTTTATGTTTGTGTGGAAAGGTTACACTTAGAACACCTAGGTCTTAGCCCACTCTGATAAGCAACACTTCACCTGCAGCCCACTCTCCAAAAGTGCGCATTGCCTCTCCAAATTAGAAGTAGTTTTAGTGATGCTCCAGCCAAATACAGGCTGGCATATTTCATCTCCCTTGTGCAGCCTCAGCCTGTCCTGTGTGCAGGGAACTGCACTATGTCTATTTCTTCTTTGATTGACAGTTTTCGGATAGGACTCGGTGGATAAAATGAGCAAGAGGGAAGTAGATGTTATGGTAGCGGTAGTTTGTGCTGAGAGAGATTTGTAGAGTGATAAACGATATGGCTCTGTGAGATGCCTATCTTGACTGTGGCTCAGAAGGGCCAGGTGTATCCAATTTACTACCCTAATCCTGACCTGTGCAGGTCTCTAGCTAAAAATATTTTCATATCTCTACATGTTACATATATATATATATATATATATATATATATATATATATATATAGAGAGAGAGAGAGAGAGAGAGAGACCTCTACATATAGAGAGATAGAGACACTGATGTAGTCATTTTCTACAATGGATTCAATATGACATTCAACAATTGATTGCTAAAACCTGTAGAGAAACTGTGCATCAGGAAAAGAATTGTCCAAATGAGTAAAATCTCCAAATCTTTAGCTATATGTAGTTCCAAAGGGACCGTTCAAAAAGGCTCAAGAAGGAACTCACCCAGGAGACACTCCACATCGATAGACACCACAAGTTTCCTAGACTGGCAACACACACAGGGCAGCTGCTAGTTCCCAGTGCAAGCCTCAGGGCAAAAACCTCTCCCTCTTAGGTGTCTCAGATTTCAAAAACCTCCTACACTGTGTTCATTGATGAAAGGATCAAGCCTGGCTTGTAGAGATTGTAAGGCAGCAGCTCTCATGCCCACAGACCACAGACAGCCCCCCCTTACCTGAAGGCCTGGCTACTGCTAATAAAGGCAATTGGAAACAGCTGTTACAACTTGGGCCCTGAGAACATACTCAGGAATCCCTCCAGTAGCTCACAGGCTGGCCGACCTCCTGACCCCAGGATAGGTGTGATCCTAGTTGGGAAGGCCTTCTGGCTAGAGGTGAGAATATTCCCTATATACAAGAAAGAACTTCAGGTTTCAAAAGGATTTGAAAACCCATGAGGCATTTTTAAAAGATATTTCACAGCCATCAAAACACCCTCTTTCTGAACCCTGGAATCTTCCGTTTTGCATGGAAAATCTGGACACTGGTGTGGCCATCAGTACAACAGATCCTTTACATTCGGCCAAATAGAGGGAAAGTACAATGTGTGTGCCAAGGGGATAGTGTTTCAAATCTCTTGACCTGGGCTCTCATGGAATAAGGACTAGGATGCTGTGTTGGAAGGTGAGGAGGGCTGCATTTAGGCTGAGTGTCAGCCTCAGGGCCCTAAAGAATGGTAGTCTTTCACAGAGGGCCTTGACAGCTGCAGCTGGAGATGGACATATGCCTGTTACCTGCAGTAGGAATTGCTGCCTCCTCAGTTCCCCACTGTACTGTGCCATATGCACGAGATTAAATAATCCAAAGGGCAAAGAGTGGAAAATTTCAACACCAGGAAGACCAAGTTAACAATGCAAGCACTGACTTCCAGTAAGGGCCCAATGAAGAAGGCACATAGAGACAGTCAGAGAGACAGAATGACAGTGACAGAAAAGTACAGAAATTCTGGACCTGTGTTGATTAGTGCCAGAGCACTGAAGACAAATCCTCCATGTCCATGCATACTTCTTACAAGTGGCATTGTTATTTTATGTTTGTGAGGAAAGGTTACACTGAGAACATCTAGGTCTTACCCCACTCTGAGAAGCAACACTCTGCCTGCAGCCCACTCTCCAAAACACCCCTGGCCTCTCGAAATTGGAAGTAGTATTAGTGATGCTCCACCCCATATGCAGGCTGGCTTATTGCATCTCCTTGATCCAGCCTCGGCCTGTACTGTGTGCAGAAAACTGCACTATGTCTATTTCTTCTTTGATTTACAGTTTTGGCATAGTACACGGTGGAGAAAACGAGCAAGAGGGAAGTAGATCATTTGGCAGCAGTAGTTTGTGCTGAAAGAGATATGTAGAGTGATAAGAGGTATAGGAATGGCTCTGTGAGATGTCTCTCATGACTGTGGCTCAGAAGGGCCAGGTGTATCCGCATTAATACAATAATCCAGAACTGTGCAGGTCTATAGCTAAAAATATTTTCAGACCTCTACATGTTACATATATATATATATATATAGAGAGAGAGAGAGAGAGAGAGAAAGAGAGAGAGAGAGAAAGAGAAACAGCACGACACTGATGTAGTCATTTTCCACAGTGGATGCGATATGACATTGAGACAATTGAGTGCTAAAACCTGGATAGAAACTGTTCATCAGGAAAATAATTGTCCAAAGGAGTAAAACCTCCACATCTTTAGCTATATGTAGCTCCAACGGGACGGTTTGAAAAGGCTCAAGAAGGAACTCATCCAGGAGACACTCCACATCGATAGACACCACAAGTTTCCTAGACTGGCAACACACACAGGGAAGCTGCTAGTTCCCAGTGCAAGCCTCAGGGCAAAAACCTCTCCCTCTTCAGTGTCTCAGATTTCAAAAACCTCCTACACTGTGTTCATTGATGACAGGATCAAGCCTAGCTTGTAGAGATTGTAAGGCAGCAGCTCTCATTCCCACAGACCACAGACAGCCCCCCCTCACCTGAGGGCCTGGCTGCTGCTAATAAAGGCAATTGGAAACAGCTGTTACAACTTGGGCCCTGAGAACATACTCAGGAATCCCTCCAGTAGCTCACAGGCTGGCCGACCTCCTGACCCCAGGATAGGTGTGCTCCTAGTTGGGAAGGCCTTCTGGCTAGAGGTGAGAATATTCCCTAGATACAATAAAGAACTTCAGGTTTCAAAAGGATTTGAAAACCCATGAGGCACTTTTAAAAGACATTTCACAGCCATCAAAACACCCCCTTTCTGAACCCTGGAATCTTCCGTTTTGCATGGAAAATCTGGACAATGGTGTGGCCATCAGTACAACAGATCCTTTACATTCGGCCAAATAGAGGGAAAGTACAATGTGTGTGCCAAGGGGATAGTGTTTCAAATCTCTTGACCTGGGCTCTCATGGAATAAGGACTAGGATGCTGTGTTGGAAGGTGAGGAGGGCTGCATTTAGGCTGAGTGTCAGCCTCAGGGCCCTAGAGAATGGTAGTCTTTCACAGAGGGCCTGGACAGCTGCAGCTGGAGATGGACTTATGCCTGTTACCTGTAGTATGATTGCTGCCTCCTCAGTTCCCCACTGTACTGTGCCATATGCACGAGATTAAAAAATCCAAAGGGCAAAGAGTGGAAAATTTCAACACCAGGAAGACCGAGTTAACAATGCAAGCACTGACTTCCAGTAAGGGCCCAATGAAGAAGGCACATAGAGACAGTCAGAGAGACAGAATGACAGTGACAGAAAAGTACAGAAATTCTGGACCTGTGTTGATTAGTGCCAGAGCACTGAAGACAAATCCTCCATGTCCATGCATACTTCTTACAAGTGGCATTGTTATTTTATGTTTGTGAGGAAAGGTTACACTGAGAACATCTAGGTCTTACCCCACTCTGAGAAGCAACACTCGGCCTGCAGCCCACTCTCCAAAACACCCCTGGCCTCTCGAAATTGGAAGTAGTATTAGTGGTGCTCCACCCCATATGCAGGCTGGCTTATTGCATCTCCCTGATCCAGCCTCGGCCTGTACTGTGTGCAGAAAACTGCACTATGTCTATTTCTTCTTTGATTTACAGTTTTGGCATAGTACACGGTGGAGAAAACGAGCAAGAGGGAAGTAGATCATTTGGCAGGGGTAGTTTGTGCTGAAAGAGATATGTAGAGTGATAAGAGGTATAGGAATGGCTCTGTGAGATGTCTCTCATGACTGTGGCTCAGAAGGGCCAGGTGTATCCGCATTACTACAATAATCCAGAACTGTGCAGGTCTATAGCTAAAAATATTTTCAGACCTCTACATGTTACATATATATATATATATATATATATATATATATATATATATATAGAGAGAGAGAGAGAGAGAGAGAGAGAGAGAGAGAGAGAGAGAAAGAGAAACAGCAAGACACTGATGTAGTCATTTTCTACAGTGGATGCGATATGACATTCAGACAATTGAGTGCTAAAACCTGGATAGAAACTGTTCATCAGGAAAAGAATTGTTCAAAGGAGTAAAATCTCCAAATCATTAGCTATATGCAGCTCCAATGGTACAGAGCAAAATTGGCTCGAGTAGGAACTCACCAAGGAGACTCTCCACATGGACAGGCACCACAAGTTTCCTAGTCTGGCAACACACACAGGGTAGCTGGTAGTTCCCAGTGCAAGCCTCAGGGCAAAAACTTCTCCCTCTTTAGTGTCTTTACATCTGAAAATAAGAAAAGTGACCAAGGGCCAAGGAGAGCTACAATGGTGTCAATATTCTGTAAATCAGAATGTATCAAGTGTTTGCAAAAAAATCAATTTATTATAAACTCTGAGTGATACTGGCATGCAAATGTGGAGACAGAATATGGCTTGTGTCAGAAAGACTTACAAACTGAGGCTCCAGTAGCCTAGGTGAAATCGCCCACCAAACAAGCCAGAGCTAAGCAGTGTTCTGCTAACTCTCTTTGTATATCTGTGTCTGTCAGTAAAATAAGTATAAAAGTAAAATATTAATAAGTGCAGACAGAGTGAGTGAGAGCCTGTGAGAGTCAGAGACAGAGAAGGCAAGAAGAGAAATAGAAGAGTGGGAAAGAGACCAGAAGTCAAAAACCTCCCACACTGTTTTCATACATGACAGGTTCAAACCTGGGTTGTCGAGATTGTAAGGCAGCAGTCTCAAGTCCACAGACCCCAGACCACCCCAGGCTTCACCATATGTGTGTAGTATTTACGACATGAAATGTATTGTGAGTGTAAACTTCCCTTCAATTATAAGAGAAAAATCTATCAAGCAGGAGAAATGGCACCTCATGTAGTATAGGACTAAATAAATATGCAAATAAATGGGGATGATATAGGAGGATTGAAAAAAATGAAAAAGAAAAACAAAAAGCACAAGAAGACCTGTTTACAGCAGAAAATGGAAACCACCTGCTGAGAAACAGAGGGCTGCTTCAAAAATTACGATACACTTCAGAGTCCAGGGAAATTAAGATTTTAGGAGAATGAAAAGAAACTCATATGTACTGAAGCTTACACTAGAGAAAGGAGGCAACTTCTGTACTATGATAGTTACAATAAGGATACTGATAGAAATGTTATTAGAAATGCTACTGGAAGGTTCTATTATTTATAATTGTATTGAACCCTGCTCCAACTAGGTGGCCAATTATTAATGAAAAAGGAAGCTGTTATAAATGTGTTAATTTTGATAAAGATCAACATAGGTTGACAATTCTAAAAATGACAGTATATATTTGTATATATATATATATATTTATATATATATGTAATGTATATGTTTATTATAAAGTCTGAGAGAAACTGACATGGAAATGAGGAGAAATAATATGGCTTGTGTCATAGAGACTTACAAAGC
This sequence comes from Erinaceus europaeus, assembly GCF_950295315.1. Classification (NCBI taxonomy): domain Eukaryota; kingdom Metazoa; phylum Chordata; class Mammalia; order Eulipotyphla; family Erinaceidae; genus Erinaceus; species Erinaceus europaeus. The sequence continues at coordinate 1,771,046 of NW_026647114.1, forward strand.
TGTGGCTTCAGTAGCCTAGGTGATATCACCAACAAAACAAGCCAGAGCTCAGCAGTGCTCTGGTAACTCTCTTTGTATATCTGGGCCTGTCAGTAAAATAAGTATATAAGTAAAATATCAATCAGTGAAGAAAGAGTGTGTGACAGCATGTGAGTGTTAGAGACAGAGAAGGCGAGAAGAGAAATAGATGAGTTGGAAAGAGAACAGAAGTCAAAAACCTCCTACACTGTGTTCATTGATGACAAGTTTAAAACTGGCTTTTAGAGATTGTAAGGCAGCAGCTCTCATGCCCACAGACCCCATATAACCCCAGCCTTCACCATATGATGTACTACCAGACCTGACAGTAATGTGTGTGTGTGTGTGTGTGTGTGTGTGTGTGTGTGTGTGTGTGTCTGTATGTGCTCAGAGCTCACCTATAGTAGTCTCAAGGCATGGGTGTCAAGATAGCAAGCCTCACCTGCAACTTATGTACAGAGAACCTAGCTGGTCAGGGCAAGCCACCTACCCCAGATTCTGGCTAAGCAAGAATGCATATGCAAAGGTACTCTCATGTCTCTCTCTCCTGTGTTCCCGATTCAGTCCCATGCCTCACTATAATGTAAACACTGCCAACGGGGTAAGCTGGGGCACCCCTCGGAATTCAGGGGCATGAGCCTGTCCAGTTACGTTTGGCTGCCTACTCAGCCTCCAGACTCTCAGTCCACTGCTCAGGGCAGCAGATTACCATCCCAGAAAGAGCTGTGTTTCAACATAGATGAGAACTGTGTTTGACCAAACAATAGTGGATGAAACCGGCCCTCACAACTACTCTTTGGGTCCGGCTAAAGCAATTGCTCCTGTGGCCTCACAATCCATGATCATGGTGTCCTAGTGTCCACACATCACACTCAGAGAGATTCCCAGAAGTAGGCATGCATAAGTATCCCATACAAAGTCGCTCTGCTTGCAGGAAGCACAAACTGCCCGGGCCCTTGCTATGGAGAGACAAAAGGAAGATGGATGCCTCCATTGGCAGAATTAGGATCTTCCAGTGGAGCTCATGACCCTGCCCACACCTGAGGGCCTGGCTCCTGCTAATAATTGCAATTGGAAACACCTGTTACCACTTGGGACCTGAGGACATACTCAGTAATCCCTCCAGGAAGTAGCAGGCTGGCAGACCTCCTGACCCCGGGATAGCTGTGCTCCTAGTTGTGAGGGACATCGGGCCAGAGGTGAGAATATTCCCTAGATACAAGAAATAACTTCAGGTTTCAAAAGGATTTGAAAACCCAGGAGGCACTTGGAAAAGACATTTAACAGCCATCAAAACACCCTCTTTATGAACCCTGGAAGCTTCCATTTTGCATGGAAAATCTGGACACTGGTGTGGCCATCAGTACCACAAATCCTTTACATTCGGCCCAATAGAGGGAAAGCACAATGTGTGTGCCAGGGTGGTAGAGTTTCACTTCTCTTCACCTGGGCTCTCATGGAATAAGGACAAGAATGTGGTGCAATAATTTGAGGAGGGCTGTATTTAGGGTGAGTGTAAGCCACAGGGTTCTGGAGAATGGGATTCAATCACAGAGGGCATGGATAGCTGCAGCTGGAGATGGCCATATGCCTGTTACCTGCAGCAGGAACGCTGTCTCCTCATTTCCCCTCTGTACTATGCCATATGCACGAGACTAAATAATGCAAAGGACAAAGAAAGGTAAATATCAACACGAGGAAGACCGAGTTCACGATGCATGCAATGACTTCCAGGAAGGGTCCAGGGAAGAAGGCATGTAGAGACAGTCAGAGAGACAGAATGACAGTAACTCAAAAGGACATAAATTCTGGGCCTGTGTTGGTCAGTGCCAGAGCACTGAAGACAAACCCTCCATGTCCATGTATACTTCTTACAAGTGGCATTGTTATTTTATGATTGTGAGGAAAGGTTACACTTAGAACATCTAGGTCTTAGCCCACTCTGAGAAGCAACACTTGGCCTGCAGCCTAATCTCCAAAACTGCCCTTGCTTCTCCAAATTGGAAGTAGTTTTAGTGATGCTCCAGCCAAGACGCAGGTGACAGGAGTGACAAGAGGTAATCGAATGGCTCTGTGAGATGTCTCTCATGACTGTGGCTCAGAAGGGCCAGGTGTATCCGCATTACTACCCAAATCCAGAGCTGTGCAGGTCTCTAGCTAAAATATATTTTCAGACCTCTACATGTTACATATATATATATATATATATATATATATATATATATATATATATATAGAGAGAGAGAGAGAGAGAGAGAGAGAGAGAGAAAGAGAGAGAGAGAGCAAGACAGTGATGTAGTCATTTTCTACAGTGGATGCGATCTGACATTCAGACAATTGATTGCTAAAACCTGGAGAGAAACTGTGCATCAGGAAAATAATTGTCCAAAGGAGTAAAATTTCAAAATCACTAGCTATATACAGCTCCAATGAGACCTAGCAAAAAAGGCTTGAGAAGGAACTCATCCAGGAGACTCTCCACATGGACAGGCACCACACGATTCCTATTCTGGCAACACACACAGGGCAGCTGCTAGTTCCTTGTGCAAGCCTTAGGGCAAAACCTCTCCCGCTTCAGTGTTTTTACATCTGAAAAGAAAAATAGTGTCCACTGGCCAAGGAGAGCTATAATGGTGTGAATATTGAGCAGTAAATTAGAATGTGCCAAGTGTTTTGCACAAAATCTCCTGTGCCACAGTGATTCTGTTGTTCTCTTTCTCTCCCTACCACACACATACACACACACAAACAAACACAAACACACACTCTCACAGTCACGCACGCACACATCCACAGAGGCACAGGCACAAAGGGGGTTATACACATGCGCACTAGATAGCTTCTGCAAGGCAGGGCCTTGGGATGAACCCTGCTTCCCACTTTCTGGAAGCACGCCAGCCTTTTAAGGCCAGCTCTGAGCTCCCATTGGCAGGCTTCCTTCAGAAGGTTGCTCTCTGAGTCCCGCCCTCACAACTTCTCATCTGTTCTCATTGGACAGCTCTTGGTTCACGACCTTGAGGGTGATGTTCCTCTTCTCTAATTGGACAGCTGTCTCTATGAATATGCACTGGGCCCTCCCCTCAGGCTCAGAGGGCATGGTCTCTTAGACCCGCCCCTGGGGACTGTCTGCCGTCTTGTGAAGGCCCTGTTTCTGCCAACACAACCCAACAGCTCCTGTCTGGACCCGTCCTTAGGACACTGCCTGCTTGAGCTAGGCTGGCCATGCTCTTGGGGCACACCCAGAAACACTGTCTCCACTCTCGTAGCCCAGTGCCTCAGGGCACTTGACCCATGGTGCCTTAGTCCCACACTGGTGCTACACTCTTGTGGACACCCAGCAGAATGCAGCTGAGCACAGGGATTCACAAGCTCCCAGTAGAGTCATCCCAGACAAAGAGAGAAACCCCTTCCACTTGCAAAGCCAAATGGGGGATCCCCTAACCCCACAGGAAAGAACAGATGTCTAGGGCACTCTACATCAATTTCAACCTTGCTGTCCATGGGCTACAAATCCCAGAGTTCTCCTCATTCCACAGAATCACTACACTCAACTATGGGCTTTGCTGCCACCTTGTGGACACACACAGAATGCAGCTGAGCTCCCCCATGCCACTCCTCTTTGACTCTACATAAAATTACACACAGCATGGGAATAGCAAAGGAAAGAACCCATCTGAGGACCACCTGGGAGAATGCACAACAGTGTCCAGAATATCCAATGTGCCATTGATATTTGAAAAACCACTTGTGCAGTGGGAACTTCTTTGTCATAGCAAAACCCAGTTCCTAAGACCATGTGTCAGGAATAAAGAAACAACAGCGGTAATCATAACAGAAACACACTTATGTACACTTACACACACACACACACAGAGACGCACACACTTTTCCCTGAAATAACGTGGATTGGGTTTGCTGTTTTGGGCTCAAGTAAAAGGTCAAAGTTTCATGGGTGGAGGGGAGAAGTGTTAAGTTTCTGGCATATGAAGGTGAGAAGTGCCTAGATTAGATCAATAGTTACATGGACAATTAAGGGAGCATGGGTTGGAGTCACAGCTGGTGCAGATGCCAGGGAACTCTGTGGAAGCCCAGGACCCAGTTTTGAGCCCCTGGTCACCACTTACCCAGCTAGGGAAAAGCTGGGCTAGTGGCAAATCAGAACTGCAGCTGTCTCTCTGCCTCTCTTCCTGCTTGGACCCTGCTCTCTCAATTTATGACTGTTTCCTTCTCCTCAATAAGAACGTTACAAATGATGTACAGAAATACAGGGAAAGTGGGAAAAATTACCCCCCCTGCCCACTATTACATGAAACTGTTGAGTGTAAACCATTCATACCCTAAGAAAGAACAGAATAAATATTTGTGAGGTTAAAAACATTGTAGGTTAAATAGGGAAAATTCTTTAGAGCCAAACAATACTAATCCATTGTGCATTGGATGTCACTGTCAAAAACAGTGCAGTAATAGTTGTAGTAGTGTGTAGTGTCTGCAAAAGGAAATGTATTGTGTATCAAAAGTTCCCTTCAGTTATAAGAGATAATTTATCAGGCAGAAGAAATGACCCCTCATGTGATATGGGACTAAATAAAATAAGTATGCAAATGAATGGGATGATGTAGGAGGATTTGAAAAAAATAAAAACAAAAACCACAGGAAGACCTGATTACAGCAGAAATACAGAAAATGTCTGCTGAGAAACAACGGGCTGCTTCAAAACTTCCCTGACACTTCAGGGTCCAGTTAAATTAAGAATTCCCGAGAATGAAAAGAAAGGCATATGTATTGAAGCTTACACTAGAAAATGGAGGCAAGTTCTGTGCTATGATAATTACAATGAGGATATTGATAGAAAGACTATTGGAAATGCTCCTTGAAGGCATATAATTTATAATTGTAGTGAATCCTGCTTCATCTCTGTGACCAATTATTTATGAATAAGTAGGCTGTTATAAATGTGATAATTCTGCATTAAGATCAAATAAAAAGTGCAACAATTCTAAAAATGACTGATATATGTATATATATGTACATATATGTATGTATATCTTTATTATAAACTCTGAGGGATACTGGCTTGGCTATGTGGAGACAGAGTATGGCTTGTGTCAGAGAGACTTACAAATCTGAGGCTCCAGAAACCTAGGTGAAATCGCCAACAAAACAAGGGACTCTCTTTGTATATCAGGGCCTGTCATAAAATAACTATATAAGTAAAATATTAATGAGTGCAGACAGAGTGAGTGAGAGCCTGTGAGAGTCAGAGACAGAGAAGGCAAGAAGAGAAATAGAGTTGGAAAGAGACCAGAAGTCCAAAACCTCCCACACTGTGTTCATACATGACAGGTTCAAACCTGGGTTGTCGAGATTGCAAGGCAGCAGTCTCAAGTCCACAGACCCCAGACCACCCCAGGCTTCACCATAGGTGTGTAGTATTTACGACACGAAATGTATTGTGAGTGTAAACTAACCTTTAATTATAAGAGAAAAATCTGTCAAGCACAAGAAATGACCACTCATGTAATACAGGTATAAATAAATAAATAAATAAATATGCAAATAAATGGGGATGATCTAGGGGGATTTGAAAAAAATGAAAAATAAAAACAAAATGCACAAGAAGACGTGATTACAGCAGAAAATGGAAACCATCTGCTGAGAAACAGATGGCTTCTTCAAAAATTCGGAGACACTTCAGAGTCCAGGGAAATTAAGATTTCAGGAGAATGAAAAGAAACTCATATGTACTGAAGCTTACACTAGAGAAAGGAGGCAAGTTCTGTACTATGATAATTACAATAAGGATGCTGATAGAAATGCTATTAGAAATGCTACTGGAGGTTCTATTATTTATAATTGTATTGAATCCTGCTCCAACTAGGTGGACAATTATTAATGAAAAAGGAAGCTGTTATAAATATGTTAATTCTGATAAGGATCAATTACATAGGACGACAATTCTAAAAATGACATATATATATGTATATTTATATTTATATGGATGTATATGTTTATAATAAAGTCTGAGAGATACTGCCATGGATATGAGGAGAGAGAATATGGCTTGTATCAGAGAGACTTACAAAGCTGTGGCTCCAATAGCCTAGGTGATATCACCAACAAAACAAGCCAGAGCTCAGCAGTGCCCTGGTGATTCCCTTTGTATATCTGGGCCTATCAGTAAAATAATGTATAAGTAAAATATTAATGAGTGCAGACAGAGTGAGTGAGAGCCTGTGAGAGTCAGAGACAGAGAAGGCAAGAAGAGAAATAGAAGAGTGGGAAAGATACCAGCAGTCAAAAACCTCCCACACTGTGTTCATACATGACAGGTTCAAACCTGGGTTGTAGAGACTGTATGGCAGCAGTCTCAAGTCCACAGACCCCAGTCCACCCCAACCTTCACCATATGTGTGTAGTATTTACGACACAAATGTATTGTGAGTGTAAACTTCCCTTCAATTATAAGAGAAAAATCTATCAAGCAGAAAAAATGACCCCTCATGTAACATAGGACTAAATAAATAAATAAATATGCAAATAAAAGGGGATGATCTAGGAGGATTTGAAAAAAATGAAAAATAAAAACAAAAAGCACAATAAGACCTGATTACTGCAGAAAATGGAAAACCATCTGGGCATGTCAGTAAAATAAGTATATAAGTAAAATATGAATGAGTGAATACAGAGTGTGTGAGAGCATGTGAGAGTTAGAGACAGAGAAGGCGAGAAGAGAAATAGATGAGTTGGAAAGTGACCAGAAGTCAAAAACCTCCTACACTGTGTTCATTGATGACAGGTTCAAACCTGGCTTGTATAGATAGTAAGGCAGCAGCTCTCATGCCCACAGACCCCATATAGCCCCAGTCTTCACCATATGCTGTACTACCAGACCTGACAGTAATGTGTGTGTGAGTGTGTGTCTGTCTGTCTGTGTGTCTGTGTGTTCTCAGAGCTCACCTATAGTAGTCTCAGACTATGGGTGTCAAAGTAGCCAGCTTCAACTGCAACTTATGTACAGAGAACCTAGTGGACAGGGCAAGCCAGCTAGCCCAGATTCTGGCTAAGAAGAATGCATATGCAAAGGGACTCTCATGTCTCCCTCTCCCGAGTTCCTGATTCAATCCCATGCCTCACTATCATCCAAACACTGACAATGGGGTAAGCTGGGGCACCCCAAAGAATTCAGGAGCATGAGCCTGTCCAGTCACGTTTGGCTGCCTACTCAACCTCCAGACTCTCAGTCCACTGCTCAGGGCAGCAGATTACAAGCCCTGAAAAAACCCAGAAAGAGCTGTGTTTCAACATAGATGGGAAATGTGTTCGACCAAAAAATAGTGGATGAACCCGGCCCCTTACACCTACACTTTGGGTCCGGCTAAGGCAATTGCTCCTGTGGCATCACAATCCCTGATCATGGTGTCCTGGTGTCCACACATCACACTCAGAGAGACTCCCAGAAGTAGGCATCCATGAGTGTCCCATACAAAGTCGCTCTGCTTGCAGGAAGAACAAACTCTCCTGGCCCTTGCTATGGAGAGACAAAAGGAAGATGGATGCCTCCATTGGCTGAATTAGGAGTTTCCAGTGGAGATCACAGCCCCGCCCCCCACCTGAGGGCCTGGCTGCTGCTAATAAATGCAATTGGACACACCTCTTACCACTTGGGGCCTGAGGACATACTCAGGAATCCCTCCAGGAGCTAGCAGGCTGGCACACCTCCTGACCACGGTATAGCTGTGCTCCTAGATGGGAGTGCCTTTGGGCCAGATGTGAGAATATTCCCTAGATACAAGAACGAACTTCAGGTTTCAAAAGGATTTTAAACCTGAGGAGGCACTTAGAAAAGACACTTCACAGCCATCAAAACACCCTCTTTCTGAACCCTGGAAGCTTCCGTTTTGCATGGAAAATCTGGACACTTGTGTGGCCATCAGTACCACAGATCCTTTACATTCAGCCCAATAGAGGGAAAGCACAATGTGTGTGCCAGGGTGGTAGAGTTCCACATCTCTTGATCTGGGCTCTCATGGAATAAGGACAAGGATGCGTTGCAGGAAATTGAGGAGGGCTGCATTTAGGCTGAGTGTCAGCCTCAGGGCCCTGGAGAATGGGAGTCAAGCACAGAGGGCCTGGACAGCTGCAGCCGGAGATGGACATATGCCTGTTACCTGCAGCTGGAAAGCTGTCTCCTCAGTTCCCCTCTGTACTACGCCATATGCACGAGACTAAGTAATCAAAAGAAAAAGAAAGGGAAATTTCAACACCAGCAAGACCGAGTTCACGATGCATGCACTGACTTCCATGAAGGGTCCAGGAAAGAAGGCACGTAGAGACAGTCAGAGAGACAGAATGACAGTGACTGAAAAGGACAGAAATTCTGGCCCTGTGTTGATCAGTGCCAGAGCACTGAAGACAAAGCCTCCATGCCCATGCATACTTCTTACAAGTGGCATTGTTATTTTATGTTTGTGAGGATGGTTACACTTAGAAAATCTAGGTCTTAGCCCACTCTGAGAAGCAACACTTGGCCTGCAGCCCACTCTCCAAAACTGCCCTTGCCTCTCCAAATTGGAAGTAGTTTTAGTGATGCTCCAGCCAAATGCAGACTGTCATATTTCATCTCCCTGGTCCAGCCTCAGCCTGTCCTGTGTGCAGGGAACTGCACTATGTCTATTTCTTCTTTGATTTACAGTTTTGGGATAGGACTCGGTGTACAAAAAGAGCAAGAGGGAAGTAGATGATTTGGCAGTGGAAGATTGTGCTGAGAGAGATTTGTTAGAGTGATAAATGATATCGCTCTGTGAGATGTCTCTCATGACTGTGGCTCAGAAGGGCCAGGTGTATCCACTTTACTACCCTAATAGAGAGCTGTGCAGGTCTCTAGCTAAAAAATATTTTGACCTCTACAAGATACATATATATATAGAGATAGATAGAGAGAGAGACACTGATATAGTCATTGTAGTCATTTTCTACAATGGATTCAATATGACATTCAGACAATTGATTTCTAAAAACTCGAGAGAAACTGTGCATCAGGAAAAGAATTGTCCAAAGGAGTAAAATCTCCAAATCATTAGCTATATGCACCTCCAACGGGACAGAGCGAAAAAGGCTTGAGAAGGAACTCATCAAGGAGACTCTCCACATGGACAGGCACCACGAGTTCACGATGCAGGCATTGACTTCCATAAGGGCCCAGTGAAGAAGGCACATAGAGACAGAGAGACAGGATGACAGAGACAGAAAAGGACTGAAATTCTGGCTCTGTGTTGATCAGTGCCAGAGCACTGAAGACAAACCCTCCATGCACATGCATACTTCTAACAAGTGGCATTGTTATTTTATATTTGTGAGGAAAGGTTACACTTAGAACATCTATATCTTAGCCCACTCTGAGAAGCAACACTTGGCCTGCAGCCCACTCTCCAAAACTGCCCTCGCATCTCCAATTTGGAAGTAGTCTTAGAGAGGCTCCAGCCAAGATGCAGGCTGGCGCATTGCATCTCCGTGGTCCAGCCTCAGACTGTTCTGTGTGCAGGGAACTAAACTATGTCTATTTGTTCTTTAATTTACAGTTTTGGGATAGGACTTGGTGGCAAAAAGAGCAACAGGGAAGTAGATGATTTGGCAGTGGTAGTTTGTGCTGAGAGAGATTTGTAGAGTGATAAGAGGTATATGAATGGCTCTGTGAGATGTCTCTCATGACTGTGGCTCAGAAGGGCCAGGTGTATCCGCATTACTACCCTAATCCAGAGCTGTGCAGGTCTCTAGCTAAAAAATATTTTCATATCTCTACATATATATATATATATATATATATATATATATATATGAGAGAGAGAGAGAGAGACACTGATATAGTCATTTTCTACAATGGATTCGATATGACATTCAGACAATTGATTTCTAAAACCTGGAGAGAAACTGTGCATCAGGAAAATAATTTTCCAAAGGAGTAAAATCTCAAAATCATAAACTATATGCAGCTCCAATGGGAAAGAGCAAAAAAGGCTTGAGAAGGAACTCATCAAGGAGACTCTCCACATGGATAGGCACCACAAGTTTCCTAGTCTGGCAACAGACACAGAGCATCTGGTAGTTCCCAGTGCAAGCCTCAGGGCAAAAATCTCTCCCTCTTCAGTGTTTTTACATCTGAATAGAAGAAAAGTGACCAAGGACCAAAGAGAGCTACAATGGTGTCAATATTGAGCTGTAAATCAGAATGTACCAAGTTTTTTGCAAAAAAATCACTTTATTATAAACTCTGAGTGATACTGGCTTGGAAATGAGGACACAGAATATTGCTTGTGTCAGAAAGACTTACAAACTGAGGCTGCAGTAGCCTAGGTGAAAGTGCCAACACAACAAGCCAGAGCTCAGCAGTGCTCTGGTAACTCTCTTTGTATATCAGGGCCTGTCAGTAAAATAAGTATATAAGTAAAATATTAATGATTGAAGACAGAGTGTGTGAGACAGAAAAGGAGAGAAGAGAAATAGATGATTTGGAAAGAGACCAGAATTCAAAAACCTCCTACCCTGTGTTCATTGATGACAGGTTCAAACCTGGCTTGTAGAGATTGTAAGGCAGCAGCTCTCACGCCCACAGACCCCAGACAGCCCCAGCCTTCACCACATGCTGTAGTACCAGACCTGTCAGTAATGTGTGTTTGTGTGTGTGTCTGTCTGTCTCTCTATCTGTGTGTGTCTGTGTGTGCTCAGAACTCACCTATAGTAGTCTCAGAGCATGGGGGGCAAGGTAGCCAGCCTCACCTTCAACTTATGTACAGATAACCTAGCTAGTTAGGGAAAGCCAGCTAGCCCAGATTCTGGCTAAGCAAGAATGCATATGCAAAGGGACTCTCATGTCTTGCTCTCCTGAGTTCCCGATTCATTCTCATGCCTCACTATCATCCAAACATTGCCAATGGGGGAGCTCGGGCATCCCTCAGAATTCAGGGGCAGGACCCTGTCCAGTCACCTTTGGCTGCATACTGAGCCTCCAGGCTCCCAGTCCTCTTCTCAGTGGACAGCAGATTACAAGCCCAGAAAGAACCCAGAAAGAGCTGTGTCTCAACATAGATGGGAACTGTGTTTGACCAAACAATAGTGGATGAACCCAGCCCCTTACAACTACCCTTTGGGTCCTGAGAAGGCAATTGCTCCTGTGGCCTCAGAATCCCTGATCATGGTGTCCTGGTGTCCACACATCACACTCAGAGAGATTCCTAGAAGTAGGCTTCCATGTGTGTCCCATACAAAGCCGATCTGCTTGCAGGAAGCACAAACTCCCCCGGCCCTTGCTATGGAGAGACAAAAGGAAGATGGATGCCACCATTGGCTGAATTCGGAGATTCCAGTGGAGATCACAGCCCCGCCCCTCACCTGAGGGTCTGGCTGCTGCTAATAAAGGGAATTGGAAACACCTGTTACCACTTGGGACCTGAGGACATACTCAGGAATCCCTCCAGGAGCTAGCCGGCAGGCAGACCTCCAGACCCAAGGATAGCTGTGCTACGAGTTGGGAGTGCATTCTGGCCAGAGGTGAGAATATTCCCTAGATACAAGAAAGAACTTCAGGTTTCAAAAGGATTTGAAACTCCATGATGCACTTGGAAAAGACATTTCACAGCCATCAAAAAACCCTCTTTCTGAACCCTGGAAGCTTCCGTTTTGCGTGGAAAATCTGGACACTGGTGTGACCATCAGTACCACAGATCCTTTACATTCGGCCCCATAGAGGGAAAGCACAATGTGTGTGCCAGGGGATAGAGTTTCACTTCTCTTGACCTGGGCTCTCATGGAATAAGGACAAGGATGCGGTGCAGGATATTGAGGTGGGCTACATTTAGGCTGAGTGTCAGCCTCAGGGCCCTGGAGAATGGGAGTCAAGCACAGAGGGCCTGGACAGCTGCAGCTGGAGATGGACATATGCCTGTTACCTGCAGTAGGATCGCTGTCTCCTCAGTTCCCCAATGTACTATGCCATATGCAGGAGTCTGAATAATCCAAAGGGCAAAGAAAGGAAAATTTCAACACCAGGAAGTCCGAGTTCACGATGTGTGCACTGACTTCCATAATGGCCAGGTGAAGAAGGCATGTAGAGACATTCACAGAGACAGGAAGACAGAGACAGAAAAGGACTGTAATTCTGGCCCTGTGTTGATCAGTGCCAGAGCACTGAAGACAAACCCTCCATGCACATGCATACTTCTAACAAGTGGCATTGTTATTTTATGTTTGTGAGGAAAGGTTACACTTAGAACATCTAGGTCTTAGCCCACTCTGATAAGCAACACTTGGCCTGCAGCCCACTCTCCAAAATGGCCCTCGCCTCTCCAATTTGGAAGTAGTCTTAGTGATGCTCCAGCCAAGATGCAGGCTGGCATATTGCATCTCCCTTGTTCAGCCTCAGACTGTCCTGTGTGCAGGGAACTGCACTATGTCTATTTGTTCTTTGATTTACAGTTTTGGGATAGGACTCGGTTGACAAAAAGAGCAAGATGGAAGTAGATCATTTGGCAGCGGTAGTTTGGGCTGAGAGAGATATGTAGAGTGATAAGAGGTATATGAATGGCTCTGTGAGATGACTCTCATGACTGTGGCTCAGAAGGGCCAGGTGTATCCGCAATACTACCCTAATCCAGAGCTGTGCAGGTCTCTAGCTAAAAATATTTTCAGATCTCTACATGTTACACACACACACACACACACACACACACACACACACATATATATATATATATATATATATATATATATATATATATATATATATATGGAGAAAAAGAGAGAGAGAGTGCAACACTGATGTAGTCATTTTCTACAATGGATTTGATATGACATTCAGACAATTGATTTCTAAAACCTGGAGAGAAACTGTGCATCAGGAAAATAATTTTTCGAAGGAGTAAAATCTCAAAATCATAAACTATATGCAGCTCCAATGGGACAGAGCGAAAAAGGCTTGAGATGGAACTCATCAAGGAGACTCTCCACATGGACAGGCACCACAATTTTCCTAGTCTGGCAACAGACACAGTGCATCTGGTAGTTCCCAGTGCAAGTCTCAGGGCAAAAACCTCTCCCTCTTCAGTGTTTTTACATCTTAACAGAATAAAATTGACCAAGGGCCAAAGAGAGCTACAATGGTGTCAATATTGAGCTGTAAATTTGAATGTACCAAGTGTTTTGCAAAAAAAATCACTTTATTATAAACTCTGAGTGATACTGGCATGGAAATGAGGAGACAGAATATGGCTTGTGTCAGAAAGACTTACAAACTGAGGCTCCAGTAGCCTAGGTGAAATCGCCAACACAACAAGCCAGAGCTCAGCAGTGCTCTGGTAACTCTCTTTGTATATCAGGGCCTGTCAGTAAAATAAGTATATAAGTAAAATATTAATGAGTGAAGACAGAGTGTGTGAGAGCATGTGAGAGTTAGAGACAGAGAAGGAGAGAAGAGAAATAGATGATTTGGAAAGAGACCAGAATTCAAAAACCTCCTACCCTGTGTTCATTGATGACAGGTTCAAACCTGGCTTTTAGAGATTGTAAGGCAGCAGCTCTCATGCCCACAGACCCCAGACAGCCCCAGCCTTCACCATATGCTGTACTACCAGACCTTACAGTAATGTTTGTGTTTGTGTATGTGTCTGTTTGTCTGTCTGTGTGTGTCTGTGTGTGCTCATAACTCACCTATAGTAGTCTCAGAGCATGGGTGGCAAGGTAGCCAGCCTCACCTGCAACTTGTTATGGAGAGACTCAGAAGGTCCAGGTGTAGCCGCATTACTACCCTAATCCAGAGTTGTGCAGGTCTCTAGCTAAAAAATATTTTCAGATCTCTACTTGTTACATATATATATGTACAACACACACAGAGCAGCTTCTAGTTCCCAGTGCAAGCCACAGGGCAAAAACCTCTCCCTCTTCAGTGTCTTCACATCTGAACAGAAGAAAAGTGGCCAATGGCCAAGGAGAGCTATAATGGTGTCATATTGAGCTGTAAATCAGAATGTGCCAAGTGCTTTCCACAAAATCACCTGTGCCACATGATTCTGTTGTTCTCTCTCTCTCTCCCTCCCTCACACACACACACACAAACACACACTCTCACAGTCACACACATGCACACATCCACAGAGGGACAGGCACAAACGGAGTTATACACATGCTCACTGGACAGCTTTTGCAAGGCAGGACACTGGGCTGAACCCTGCATCACACTTATTGGAAGGATGCCCAGCATTTTAAGGCCATCTCTGAGCTCTCATAGGCGGGCTACCATCAGAAGGCCCACACACAGGGCGCCAGCATTGCTCTGATAGGACGGAGTCCTAGGCCACGCCCAGAACCCCTGCCATCAATCTCATTGGCCAGTGTGCTTGGACACGCCCAGGAGGGTCAGAGCCCCTAATCAGTGATAGGCCAGCAGCTTTGAGTACCATGAGAGAAGACAGAGTGTGTGAGAGCATGTGAGAGAGAGGGACAGAGAAGGCAAGAAGAGAAATAGATGAGTTGGAAAGAGACCAGAATTCAACAACCTCCTACACTGTGTTCATTGATGACAGGTTCAAACCAGGCTTGTACAGATTGTAAGGCAGCAGCTCTCATGCCCACATACCCCAAAAAGCCCCAGCTTTCACCTTATGCTGTACTATCAAATCTGACAGTAATGTGTGTGTGTGTGTGTGTGTGTGTGTGTGTGTGTGTGTGTGTGTGTGTGTGTGTGTCGGTCTCTCTGTGTGTGTCTGTGTGTGTTCAGAGCTCACCTGTAGTAGTCTCAGACCATGGGTGTCAAGGTAGCAAACCCCAACTGAAGCTTATGTACAGAGAACCTAGCTGGTCAGGGCAAGCAAGCTAGCCCAGATTCTGGCTAAGCAAGAATGCCAGAGAACTATGTGGAAGCCCAGGACCCCATTTTGAGCCCCTGGTCACCACTTACCCAGCTAGGGAAAAGCTGGGCTAGTGGCAAATCCGAGCTGCAGCTGTCTCTCTGTCTCTCTTCCTGCTTGGGCCCTGCTCTATCAATTTACGACTGTTTCCTTCTCCTCAATAAGAAAGTTACAAGTGATGTACAGAAATACAGGGAAAGTGGGAAAAATTACCCCCTTGCCCATTATTACATGTAACTGTTGACTGTAAAGCATTCATCCCCCAAGAAAGAACAGAATAAATATTTGGGAGGTTAGAAACATTGTAGGTTAAATAGTGAGCATTCTCTAGAGCCATGCAATACTAATCCATTGTGCATTGGATGTCACTGTCAAAAACAGTGCAGTAGTAGTTGTAGTAGTGTGTAGTATCTGCAAAAGGAAATGTATTGTGTGTCAGAAGTTCCCTTCAATTATAAGAGAAAATCTATCACGCAGAAGAAATGACCCCTCATGTGATATTGGACTAAATAAATATACAAATAAATGGGGATGATCTAGAAGGATTTGAAAAAAACAAAAAATAAAAACAAAGACCACAGGAAGACCTGATTACAGCAGAAATATAGAAAATGTCTGCTGAGAAACAGAGGCCTGCTTCAAAAATTCCCTGACACTTCAGAGTCCAGGCATATTAAGAATCCCTGAGAATGAAAAGAAATGCATACATATTGAAGCTTACACTAGAAAATGGAGGCAAGTTATGTGCTATGATAATTACAATAAGGATACTGATAGAAGGGCTATTGGAAATGCTCCTGGAAAGATTCGAATTTAAAATTGTACTGAACCTGATCCAACTATGTGACCAATTATTTATGAATAAGGAGGCTGTTATAAATGTGGTAATTCTGCTTTAAGATCAAATAAAAAGGTAAACAATTCTAAAAATAACTGATATATAAATATGTATATATATGTACATATATGTATGTGTATCTTTATTATCAACTATGAGGGATACTGGCATGGCTATGAATAGACGGAGTATGGCTTGTGCTAGAGAGACGTACAAAGCTGAGGCTCCAGAAACGTAGGTGAAATCGCCAACAAAACAAGCTAGAGCTCAGCAGTGCCCTGGTGACTCTCTTTGTATATCTGGTCCTGTCAGTAAAATAATATATAAGTAAAATATTAATGAGTGCAGACAGATTGAGTGAGAGCCTGTGAGAGTCAGAGACAGAGAAGGCAAGAAGAGAAATAGAAGAGTTGGAAAGAGACCAGAAGTCCAAAACCTCTCACACTGTTTTCATACATGACAGGTTCAATCCTGGATTGTAGAGATTGTGAGGCAGCAGTCTCATGTCCACAGACCCCAGACAACCCCAGCCTTCACCATATGTGTGTAGTATTTACCACAGGAAATGTATTGTGAGTGTAAACTTCCCTTCAATTATAAGAGAAAAATCTATCAAGCAGAAGAAATGACCCCTCATGCTGGTTGCATGTCTGTGCTGCTCAAGCCCAGGTGTCTGTGGGGGGTTGTGGCAGAGGCTTTAAGGGGGCTAGGGGCCAGAAGGAGACTGTTTGAGAGGCAGGCTGAAGGCAGGAGAGCCCGTGAGTGTGTCCAGGGCTGTGTGTGTGGGTGTGGTGGCAGGGGGTTAGGGCTGGTCCTCCTTCTGGATGGTGAAATGGCAGCTGGGCTGGCCCTGGGCCCCCAGGGCTGAAGGGCAGATGCATGGTGGCAGTAAAGTAGCACAGGGAGGCACACAGTAGATGTTAGTTGGGGAGCTGGGGGACAGAGGGCAAGGGGAAAGGGGGCATCCTTGATGAGGGGTCTGGACTAGAGAGTGGAGGGAGCTAGGGGCCTGGAAGGTCCCAGGAACCAGGGACTGACAGGAACAGATTCCTGCACCCACCCACTGGATAGAAGCTGCAGGAGCTAGAGCAGCAGCCCTGGCTTGCCTAGGCCAAGGGCCCTGAGTGAGTCCCTCTGAGGTTAAGGAAGAGTAGGAGGAGGAGGAGGAGTAGTAGGAGGAGGAGGAGGAAGAGGAGGAGGAAGAAAAGGAGGAGGAGTAGGAGGAGGCGCAGGAGGGCAGCAGTCAGTAGGCAATGGGATTAATAGAGGCCTCCATTACGGAGGCATGTGTCCAGGCAGGCACCCACCAACCCTCACGGGCAGCTCAGGGCACCCAGGAACCTGGTGTGGGTATCTCAGGGCAAGCACTGTCAGTCAGTCAGCAAGACTGTGTGTCAGTGCACATGGTGGAACAGGGGCCTGGCGGAACTTGGTCCCCAGTCCTGGGCTGTGAGATGCCAGCCCCTTGCCCAGACACACACCAATCTGCCCATAGCCCCTTGTCCTGGCCGACCAGCACCTGCTTTGGCCTGGGGCTCTGGCTCTTGTGGCTGGCCACCACCCCTCAGGTTAAGTTCAGGGTGGGGGTCATGGCTGCTGGTCAACTGGATGGGCGGGGTCCCCGTGGCCTAGCAACCACAGGAGTACTCTGTGATGTCCTAGCCCCTGGCATTCTGTGCTGGCCACACTGGCACTTGGCAGCCCAACTGCCCTGCCACTCGGTCAGCCAGCAGCGCCCAGATGCCTGGGCCCTGGCACAGAGGGATGGAAGGATGGGAAGACAGTGCTGACCGACAAGGGAAGTCAGGGCTGGCAGCCAAGAGAAGACAGGGTGGAGGTGTGCCCGGGATCCAGGGAGCCCAGGCCAGAGCTGCCTGCATGCCTGCCTGCCTTCCTGGATGTCTGTATGCTGCCTTTGTCCAGGTAGGTTTCTCAGGTCCCCTCCACTCCTTTCCTATCCTGTCCTCTCCTGTCCTCACCATCCACTCCCCTCTCCTCTCCTCTGCACTTTGCTTCTCTCCTTTGTCTGTCCTCTCTTCCAGGTGCCCTGCTCAACAGCTCCAGCACTTGTGATGGTTCTCCAGTGACAGCTGTTCGCAACCCCTTCCACCCCCTTCCTGCCCCTGACATGACCCAGCTCACAGGGTCTCCTGCTCACCCCACCCACACCCACACCCCCCAACACATTCCCTGGTTCAGCCCCTCTGCCCTATTCAGCCGAACTGGCCCCTTTGCAACCTACCTATGCATCGTTGTTTGTCTTCACCATTCAAGGAGAGATCTCCATTTGTACTTAGCTTGGTTGACTGGTGGATGGATGGATCGATGGATGGATGGATAGCTGGATGGATAGCTGGATGGATGGATAGGTCAATGGATTGGTTTTGTAGAGGCAGAGTACCATCTAGGGGTACTTGAGACCGCTGCTGTCAGAACCCTAGTCTATGTCAAATGGAAAACATGAATTCATCAATAACAAAAATGAATAAGCACCTAATTAAATAAATAAATATAAAAACCGCGTTAAAAATACATGGCGTCTTTGCCTTTCTGCATATGGTATGCTGTGAGGATCTTAACAAGGAAAGCATTGTCCTGAGTAGCCCCTTTGAAGTAGTGGAATATTTCATTTTCCTTTTCTTTTTTTACTTTCTATTTTCTTGATTATTTACTGGAATAAATAGGCAGGAATTGAGAGGAAGGGAGGGATAGAGAGTTTGAGACACAGAGAGAGACACCTCTTTCACTTCTGCACACTTTAAAGATTTCCACCGGCAGGTGGGGACCAGGTTCTTGAAGCCCAGTCCTCCTGCATTGTAACATGAGTGCTTAACTGGGTGTGTCACCACCGAGAAAGGAGAAATCTACAGGGCCTTGGTGGGGGTAAATAGCATAATGGTTATAGAAAGAGACTCTCATGCCTGCGGTTTCAAAAGTCTCAGGTTCAAACACTCAACACCATATCCCCCCCAGCCACCATCTGGTGACAGAGAGAGATTGAGAGAGAGAGAGAGAGAGAGAGAAATCTACACACAGACACCAACCAGAGCACTACTCAGCTCTGGTTTGTGGCCTATTGTGGAATGAATCTGGCTGGCACTTTGAGCCTCAGGGGAAAAAGTGAAGGTCTTTTGTATAACCAAAGGTTATACAACTTATTTTGTATAAACCAAACCCCACCCCTCCCCCCCTTTCCTTCTCCCCCCCATCAGGGTCTTGTTTGTTCCATAAAACAACAAGAGCTGAGACAGCATTGACAAGAATAACATCAACAACAACAACAACAACGGTAACAACAAGGGCAAAAAACATGGGAAAAACAACCTCAAGGAGCAGTGGATTTGTAGTGCAAGCAGGCACTGAGCGCCAGCCATAATACAAACAAACAGGCAAAAAAAGAAGAAAAAAAAAAAAGAAGAAAGAGAAAAGTAAAGAAAACAAGAGCTGAGCAGTGCTCTGGTAAAAATTAAAACATAACATTAGTGGGAGTCTGGCAATAGCACAGCAGGTTAAGCGCTCTTGATGCAAAGCTCAAGGATGGGAGGAAGGATCCTGGTTCGAGCCCGTGGATCCCCACCTTCAGGGGAGTCGCTTCACAGGCGGTGAACACTCTCCTATAATGGCAACAACAGCAACAGCAACAGCAACAGCAGTGCAGGGGGAGTGTTTGAGGAAAGGAAAAGTAGACCTAAGCATACTTCCTCTCCCCCCCACCCCCCACCCAGGTTTATGTCTGTGGTTCTGTGCCTACAGTACGAATCCACTGCTCCTAGAGGCAATCCCCGCCCCCCCCGCTTTGTATGGCCCTGGTTGTTCATCATTAACGTTGTTATTATTGCTGTCATTGTCAGATAGGGCAGAGAGAAATCCGGAGAGGAGGGGAAGACAGAGAGGGGGAGAGAAAGATAGACACCTTGCGGTGGGGGTTGGGAGGGGGCTTGACTGTAGCGCTGTGGTTTGGGAGCACATGGTACAAAGTGTAAGGACCATGGTGGGCATCCCAGGTCGAGAGCCTCTCACATGGCAGTGGGGGTGGGGGGAGGCTCGAAGAAGCAGTGAAGCGGGTCTGCAGGTCTGCTCCCTGCCATGAGTACTTAACCCTCTGCACTACCACCCGGGCCTCCCCAGTCCCTCCATTCTTTCCAGAGAGAGAGAGACAGAGACAGAGACAGAGACAGATTACAGGGTGTGAGAAAGACATGAAAACAACACACCACTGCCTTTGGAGTTCCATCTCTTTTCTTTTTTTTAATATTTATTTTATTTATTCCCTTTTGTTGCCCTTGTTTTATTGTAGTTATTATTGTTGTTGTCATTGTTGGATAGGACAGAGGGAAATGGAGAGAGGAGGGGAAGACAGAGGGGAGGAGAGAAAGATAGACACCTGCAGACCTGCTTCACCTCCTGTGAAGCGACTCCCCTGGAGGTGGGGAGCCGGGGTTCGAACCGGGATCCTTTTGCTGGTCCTTGTGCTTTGCGCCACCTGCACTTAACCCACTGCGCTACAGCCTGACTCCCAGTTCCATCTCTTTTCATCCTCATTGGTTCTCACTGTGGTTTCTTAGATTTCTTCCTATGAAATGAAAAGTTACATTGTGGCGGTCCAGAAGGTTGTGTGGTGGATAAATAAAGTATTGGACTTTCAATGACGAGGAGGTCCTGAGTTTGACCCCTGGCAGCACATGTACCAGAGTGATGTCTGGCTCTTTCTCTGTCTCCAGTCGTATCTTTCTGCTTCAGAAATAAGTACAATCTTAAATAAAATAAAATTAAATGAAAATAAAGTGACAAACCTTTGTGTCCTGAACCCTATCACCATGTAAATGGATAGTTTTAGTGATGCCTCCATCAGAGGGCATGTGTCACGTGGTGAGGGGACTGAAGGCAAGACGGGAGAGAGTGAGAAAATAAATAATTTTAAAAGGGATGATAGTGGTGGTGGTAGAGAAGGAGGAGGAGGAGGAGGAAGGGTGGGCCCAGTCAATGAATTAAAGTGAGGCAGTCAATTAATTAATTACTCAAAAATCAATTTTTTTCCGGGCTCGGGGTAGGTGTATTTAGGAAACTATATACCCCTGCTGCCAGGAGCCATTTCTCTACTTTATAGATGATAAGCTTTGAGACAACGGAACCCCTCAAGACAAATGTTAATTCCCCCCTGGGCAGGCCATTTCCCCTTAGGTAAACCATTTATCAGTAATCAAGTGAGTCAACACAAGTGAGTCAACACACAGTTTGGTTCCTGCCATTTGTTGCAAGGAACATTCCTCTTTGAAGTTTGCTCCCCCTTCCCCTCCTCCAGCATTCCCTCTCCTTCCCCAAAGCCTTATAATGCCTGTATTCTCAATAAAATTTTAGAGCTTGATCAGAAACTTGTCTTGCTCTAGTTCTTCGTGTCTCTTGTCCCTATCATTTCAGGTCTCATTGGGTTCCTAGCCCTTGTTCACCGCCCTGCTGGTCGGGGCATTCTGGCGCCCGGAATGTGGGGCGAAGAAGCCTTCTTGACCTAGAAACTCCGCTGATCGAGAGGGTAGTCCTACCCAAATTCACAGAGTCATCGCAGCCCGAGGCGGGTAATGCAAAGACTCACAGAGATCGCCACGGAAATACCCGCCCGTGAGACACATCTGGAGGAGAGTGTTCACAGCGGCTGAGGTAAGCAAAACCATGGGACATGAATTTAGCAAACAAGATTTATTCATTAAGGACTCAAGGAGTCACTCAAGACACGAGGAACTAGGGTTAAAAAGAAAGAATTAAAGAAGTTTTTAGATTATATTAGAAATATTTGCCCCTGGTTCCCCCAGGAAGGCACTATAGATAAAAAGCGTTGGAGGAGAATTGGTGACTGTCTTAACGATCACTATCAGTCTTTTGGTCCTGAAGGTGTACCTGTTTCTGCCTTTTGTTACTGGAATTTAATTAATGATATCTTAAAAATCTATAATAATCACCCTGATATTAAAAACCTTATTACAGAGGGTGAAAAGTCCGCCGTCCAGGACAAAGTCCCCATCCCCATGCCCTTCTGTGATTATTGATCTTGATCCCCCAGTACCCAGTCAAAATAAAAGCCTCCCAGCACCCATTGAAAGTAAAAGCCCTGTTCCCATCCCTACAGGTTCCACCTCACTGACTAAAGTTCCCTTCATTGACCCTCCTATTGCTAATTCACATGAGGAAGAAACCCAGCATTCTTTCCCCCGCCTCTATCCAGTTTTACAAAACCTCCCACAAAGCCCCCCCTCTCCTGAAGCACTTCCCGCGGAGGATAAGGCTTTGCTAGAAAAAGAGGCTGCCAAATATCACAATCCTGATTGGTATCCTCCTCCCTTTAATCCCCCTCCCTATATCCATGCTCCCACTCTCCAGCCTGACCCTCTCCTTGATAACCCCTCTGTCAGGAGGGCAGGCTCAGGAGCCCTTACAGGAATTTCCATCCTCTGCAAGGTCCTTACTGACCGGAGAGAGCAGCTTCAATTAATGAAAGAAATAGCTGCAGTTACAGAAGAACTTACATTTTTAGCCTCACCAAAAAACCTAAGCCCAATCCCTAAAACTAAAACTAAACCATCCAAATCAAACCCGGTTTTGGCTTTCCCTGTTACTCGGAGCCAGGCTCAAACTGGCTAGCCCTAACCCCTATGCTCTTCCTTGTCCAGACTGCCTCCCTACACCACCGCCCCTCCGTTTTGTGCTCCGGTCCTTGACTTGGCCAATAATACTGATTAAACCACTTTCTTTAAAACTGTAAAATGTACCTTAGCCCAGAAAAAAAAAATTTCAAAAATTTTTCTCTGCACGGCGGCTGTAAACTAAGCCCGCCTGTTCCGCCCGCACAGCCAATCACGGCACAGAGCCCCTGCTCCACAGATTGGCAAATTCAGTCAGTCAATCATTCCCCTAAGCCACAAAGGCCCCTCCTTGGGGAGGGTAGCGAGTCTGTGAATTAAGAATCCAAAATCCAAAGCGGTTTTTCAAAGGGAAAATTTTCCTTTCACCAAGAATGTATGTTTTAAGTCTGTGCTAACCTTGTTTTCATTAATGTGTGTTAACCCCTAAGTAACTAAAGTTTGTTTTAAGTTTTAAATAAGATTTAGTTAAGCTAAATGTGGTTTTAAAGATCCAGACTCATAGAGTTGACACACCTTTACCAGAGTAAAATATAGGACAGTTTCGTCCTCCTGATAGCTAATATCAGCATCAATTCATTAGTTAAAAAGATTTGCTGAGATATCTAGGCATGGTAAAATGCCTCAGTAGTCTCTCTCACGCTTGTGAAAATTGTAGATATTACCAGCACCTCAATATCAACTGCCACTGTTTGTTAATTTAATTCCATCCTTGAACTGACTTTCTAATAACCTAGTCAGTGTAGAGCAGTGGTCTTGCCAGGAAATAAAGGGTTAAACGTGATATTCCTGGCCTGATAAATTTTTATTCAACAGATGTGATTCAACAAAATTATTTAGTGTACAATGGTCATATAAAAGAAATGTTAACAGTAAAAATTTATTTTAACATTTCAGCTATGAGGTTTATCTTAGCTTTTTAAGTTACCTATCTAAATCAAAGTGAAAGATCAATTAAGTTGTGTACCCACCCTTGTTCATAGCTGCCCTAAGGGTGTGATAGCTTTGTGATAAACAAAGATCCTAACAAACAAAGTTTAACATTTTACTTAAAATTGTTTAAGTGATTTCAAAAAAAAAAAAAAACTTTTAAAATACTTTCTCAACTAAACAGGCAAAACTGGCTTGGGTTAATAAAAGATAACACAATGGTTATGTTAATTATTTACATGCCAGAGGCTCTTGCACTGGTTTTCCTCTTTATATCTTTCTGCTTTTAAAAATTATCTGGTTTGTTTTAAGACACTGCCAGAGGTTTATTCTTGATAAATTAAGGTAATACATTGTGTTTTTGGCCTGATAGAAGATTTGTTTTGGCAAATCCTGATTTAACAAAATTAATATTTTGAACATTTAAACTATGAGGTTTTATTTTAGCCTTTTATGTTGCCATATTAGAGTTCTAAAGAACAAAATCTATTAAGAGTTTTATATCTATGCTTACTCATGATAGCCTTGTGATGAGTAAAGATCTTAGTAAACTAAAGGTATAATAGTGTACTTAAACTGTCTAATCAGTTTAAAATAATGCTAAAAATGATAAATATTTTATCATGTCAACACATTAGGTATTGACTTTCTATAACATATTGGTATATTCTAATAAAGAGCCTTCTAAAATCACAGAAAAAACCTCAAGTCAATTCTAACCATTAGATCATCAATTAACTTGGTACAAGTTCTCTCCCTAAGTAAATAATTATAGGTACATCTGCACATGAAGAACTGACTGTTCATATGGTAAGATTTAAAACTAAACATTTTTAATTTTTATTTATGGGTGTGTGATGACTCCTAAAGTCACTCATATCCTAAAATTTTTATCATTTTTTTACAAGCCTCTTAAAATTATAACGCTTGACCTGCCATAGTGAGAACACTTTACTGGCTCCTGCATTATTTAATTAAGATCTTGCTATTCAGACTTTTAAGATTAATCTCCATTGATAAAAGCCAATGCTCTCTGACAGATTGATGTAATTCACCTGCCCATGTTTAGTAAACAAAAAAAACTTTTTTTTCTCAGTTGATATTTTTTCTAAATTTATATGGGCTACAGCTCCAACAAGAAAAACTAAAACCCTTAAGCTTAATTAATTAAAAAAAAAGAAGAGAAATGCACCCCCCAGTATTCAGTTGGCTAAAGTGTCAATGAAGTAACATACTAAACCTTTTTAATATTTACAAAAATTCTAATTGTCCATTTATTATATCTCATTGACAAAGCCACTCACTTTTACAGTTAGAGACATATTCTTTTTATCTTTTTTCAACACTGGATGTCCATGTTTGTTTTACTTTTATTATGGTGGATGACATTGCTCTTGAAAAATCCACAGAGTCCCTGTTGGCAAGTCCTTACCACAAAGGACGCCATGGCAGTATATAGTCCAGCTAACCTCACCAGCTTATCCAAGTCTTCTCTTTCTGCTGACTTACCACTGCTGACTTCATCTATGCATGCTTATTGACTGCTCACTTTTCTCAAAATATTCCTCAATGTTCAAGGAACCTCACCTTGACTTCTAATGTGTATGCACCTCCTCTGTGTTTTGGCAAACACCATCCTATATTTTCATGTCAATTCTTCTCTACCTGGTCCTTGCCTCCTAGTTTTGCTTGTTCCACAGCTGACCTGAAGAAGAAAATTTCATCAGTTGGCGCTGACCAGAAGACCAGACGTGCTGTGTTTCTTCCCCTGGACATCACATCCACTGACTGCTTCCCTTAGACTTGCTGGTGGCATGCTAAGACACTATATATTCCTCCCATAAATTTTCTGACAAATTACAACAGGTTATAGACTCCACCACAAATAGTCTTGAGTCACTACAGAGCCCCTTATGAGACCCTTATTAGTCTTTTGTTAATGATTACCTTAAGGCCCTTTATTTTTAATAAGATTACTGACTTTATAAAACGGCAGATTGACTCCTTGGCATTAAAACCTTTGCAAATACATTATCACAGACTTGATTTGGCTGACAGAGGCCTGGCTGAAACTGAGGATGACAGACCCACTTTTCGGATGGCATAAAACTCAGAATTATGCATCGAGACATCCAACCATGGCAGGGCAAGGACACCAGTAAGGTGTGCAAGGCAAAGCACTGCAGGGGGAGGACCCTATTGTCCGTCTCTGAGTCCCCCGTGAAGCAAACCTGATTTGCATGGAGGTTGGTGTCAGCAACAAAAATTGTTTCCCTAGAAACTGTGGCTCTGCCTCCCCTCCCCAAAAAGACACCAAGAGCTTTATAAGATGCGGGAAGGTTGGTTTTGCACCCACCCCGCGGGAGGATTCAGGTCAATACTTCCCTCCTCTGGTTAAGCCCACCAAACCTGCTGTTAGGGTCTCTGCTCCTCACCCACATTGCCTGCCTCAATTTTAAAATTATAACAAAGGGAGGATATGCCAGGAACCATTTCTCTGCTTTATAGATGATAAGCTTTGAGACAACGGAACCCCTCAAGACAAATGTTAATTCCCCCCTGGGCAGGCCATTTCCCCTTAGGTAAACCATTTATCAGTAATCAAGTGAGTCAACACCAGTGAGTCAACACACAGTTTGGTTCCTGCCATTTGTTGCAAGGAACATTCCTCTTTGAAGTTTGCTCCCCTTCCCCTCCTCCAGCATTCCCTCTCCTTCCCCAAAGCCTTATAATGCCTGTATTCTCAATAAAATTTTAGAGCTTGATCAGAAACTTGTCTTGCTCTCGTTCTTCGTGTCTCTTGTCCCTATCACTTCAGGTCTCATTGGGTTGCTAGCCCCTGCTCACCGTCCTGCTGGCCGGGGCACCCTCCCAAAGGAGAGAGGGGTGAATTCTTAGAAAAGAAAGAAGAGGCCTAATCCCTCCACCTTTTCTCTGTGTGTATGCCTCTGTTTGGGGGGGATGTCAATGTGTAAATGGCCTTTATATACACATGCACACACACACACACACACGCACACACACGCACCAACATCTGTGGAATTCCACCTATTTTCATCTTTGTTGCTGTCTCGTACACTCTTATATGTTCTCATTTTAAATGTAAAATGATGTTTTAGTCTGAATATTTTCTGATCACATGCAAAGAAATGGCATTTTTCCAGGTTACTCTCATCCATCTCTCTCCCTCCCTCCCTCCCTGCCCTCCCCAAAGTATTTTATTAGAGATGGGACTTAGAACAAAAAAGTGTGTGTGTGTGTGTGTGAGAGAGAGAGAGAGGAGAGAGAGTTTTGTATATGCCTGTCTTTTGGTAGGTCACCCTCTTCCACACTTTTCACCATTAACAAAGGAATAGGTTTATCACAGAGACTCTCATGCATGAGTCTACCAAGTACCAGGTTCGATTCTCCACCCCCCCAACATAAAGGAAAGTTGAGCAGTGCTGGGGTGGGGGGCAAGAAGGAGGATAAACAAGGGCAACAAAAGGGGGAAAAATGGACCCCAGGAGCTGTGGATTCATGGTGAAGGCACGGAGGCCAGCAATAACCCTGGAGGGATAAGAAGGAGAAGGAGAAGGAGAAGGAGGAGAAAGATATATATATATATATATATATATATATATATATATATATATATATATATATATATATTTCATTTCAATCATAGGAATGGAGGCAATCATAGGAATGGAGGCAGATGGGAACACTCTTCTGGTCTGACAGTGGTGTGCTTTGCCTTGGGACATCTGGGGCCTCTAACCAGAAAAGGCATGGTGGTATGCAGCAGGCTCACAGGAGACCTTTCTCTCTCTCTCTCTCTCTCTCTCTCTCTCTCTCTCTCTCTGTTTCCTTCATTCCTCCCTTCCTTCCTTCCTTCATGGGGGTGTTGTTAATGGTTTACAGTCGACAGAAAAATACAACAGTTTGTACATGCACAACAGGTCTCATCTTTCCACATAACTCTTCAACCCCCTCTAGGTTCTCCTCTCCCATCATGTCCCAAGAGCTGAACACTCCACCTCCCCCGACCCCGACCCCCACCCCAGAGTCTGTTACTGTTACTTCCTTGCCATAGATGACAGACT
The DNA here is from genome assembly GCF_950295315.1 of Erinaceus europaeus. Lineage (NCBI taxonomy): Eukaryota > Metazoa > Chordata > Mammalia > Eulipotyphla > Erinaceidae > Erinaceus > Erinaceus europaeus. Next base: position 1,798,443 of record NW_026647114.1, read on the forward strand.
GACATCTTTCTCTCAGTAGTATTTCAATTCTGGAAGCAAAGAGCTTGTTCATGGCTCTGACTCCTCTGCCTCTGCCTCTGCCTGTGTCTGTAGCCTCGGGTTCCCCCTCCCCCGCGATAGAAATTTCTTTTATTCATTTATTTTATTTTTCATGGGGAAATGACCACTGACCACAAGTTGGGGAGATGGAGAGCAGGAGGTGTGTCCTTTCTAGAAACAGATAGTGTTTTTGTAAGGAGAATGAATGAATGAATGGATGAATGAATGAACTGGATCTCACCAGTGTGGACCATCCTTTCAAAGAGGTCATTCAGATGCAGATAGTCCCAGCTTTGGGGCGGGATGGTCTTTTTTATCTTCCCTCAACATGCAACTGTTGTTGTTGTTGTTTCCAAGCTGCAGAGAGAGGGGGGAGGGGGGGAATGAAATGTGCTTTCTTTTCTTTCTTTCTTTTTTTTGTTTTTTGGGTTTTTTTGTTTGTTTGTTTTGTTGTTGTTTTCAAGTTGAGGTAGCTCGAACTGTTTTCCTGAGGCCAAAGTAGTCCAGCATGAAATTTCGTGGGGGGGTGGGTGTTTGTAGAGGGATGAGAAGGAAAAATTAAAAGAGAAACAAGCAAGCAAGCAAGCAAAGAAAGGGTGAGTGAAAGAGCATAATGTTTATGTAAACAGACTCAAGCACTGAGACTCCAAGGTCCCAGGTTCCAGCCCCCACACCACCATAAGCCACAGCTGAGCAGTGCTGTTGGGAGAAGGAGAAGGAGGAGGAGGAGGAGGAGGAGGAGGAGAAGGACACACCCTGCTTTCTGTATTCTTTCCTCTTCTTTCACAAGTAGTGAAGCAGGGCTGCAGGTGTCTCGTTTTCTCTCCCCCACTCCCCCCACCCCTTCCCTCTCAATTTCTGGCTATCTCTATCCAAGACATAAAGATAATTTAGTGATCCGGGAGGTGGCCTGATGGATAGAGCACTGACCTCTCAAGCATGAGGCCCCCGAGTTCAACTCCCTGGTAACATATGTACTGGTGTGATGTCTGGTTCTTTCTGTCTCCTCCTGTCATTCTCATGAATAAATAAATAAATAAATAAATAAATAAATAAATAAATAAGGGAGTCAGTCGGGCGTGAGCACAGCAGGTCAAGCGTGCACTTGGCACAAAGGGCAAGGACCATGGGTGTGAGGATCCCGGTTCAAGCACCCTGCTCCCCACCTGCAGGGGAGTTAGTTGATTCACAAGCAAGCAGCAGTGAAGCAGGTCTGTCTGCAGATGTCTATCTTTCTCTCTATCTTCCCCTCCTCTCTGTCCTATCCAACAATGGCAACGAAAATAAACCAAAGACAACAAAAGGGAATAAATAAGTAAATAAATAAAATATTTTTAAAAGATAATTTGTTTATCTTGAGAGAGAGAGATGCACAGCCTTCTCTTCTCCCCTGATGCCCCACCCCCCCAACAACACACACACACACACACACACACACACACACACAATCTGTTAAGCTCCCTCAGGCATGTAATAGACAATGAATATACTAAAATAGAATCAGACACGAGAGAAAGGGACCCCGGTGATACCAAGATTATGCAAAAGACTTTCATGGATTGGACTCCTCTGAGGTTACTACTTCAGTCAGTCCCTGGTGCCTTCACAAAACCTGTACGTGCAAGACAGGGAATCCTGTTCCTCAGTAGCTCTTGAGATGAACAACAGCAGAAATAAGGCTTTGTGACACACAACCCCCAGCTTTATTCATTCATACATTCAGCAAGCAAGCAAGCAAACAAGCAATGTGTGTTGTTCCCCTCCCCCAGTTTTATTTTCTAAAGGAATGTGTGTGTGGTCTTGGACAGACATGATACATATTATATACAGACATTTATTTTCTGCTCCATATAGATATATAAATCCAGTGAATAAAAAATGGCGGGGGGTTGAGGGAAAGGAAATTGGGGGCAGTGGCTACCTACCAGGTACCCTTTCTCTGAGGATTCCCCAACACTCTGCTCAACACCACCCTTCACCCTTCACTTCCCTATGGTTTATTGGATTTCTTTCTTTTAAAGGAAAAGTTACAGTTTATGCTGAACCCCTTACAATGCATCTGGATTGTTATATTGAAGAGTAGATTTAAAAAAAAAACAAAAAAGGAGGGGGGATGGCAGGAGGGACAGTCCAGAATATTGCTGAGTTCTGGCAACTGGTCCTGGTCTTTGGGGATCCCACCTGAGACCTCAGCTCCCTCTCTCAAATGAAAATAGATGATAGATAGATAGATAGATAGAGTCAGGGGTTGGGTGGTGGTGTGGCACACTGGGTTAGGCACACATAGCATGCAATGGGAAAAAATACACACACACACACACACACACACACACACACACACACACACACATACATATTCCCCTCCCAAATTATTGCTGGGGCTCAGTGCCTGCACCAGGATTCCACTGCTCCTGGAGGCCTTTTTTTTTCTTCCCCCTCTCAGTTTTGTTGCCCTTGTTCATATATATTAAAAAAAAAGAAAAGTGAGTCAATCAATCAAATAAATGCTTTTAAAAATTGTATTTATTCCATTTTATAAATAAAACTTAAGAAATTATGTATTTGTGAGAAAGGAGAAATCTACAGGGTCGGGGTGGGGGTAAATAGCATAATGGTTATAGAAAGAGACTCTCATGCCTGAGGTTTCAAAAGTCTCAGGTTCAATCACTCGACACCATATCCCCCCCAACCACCATCTGGTGACAGAGAGAGATTCAGAGAGAAAGAGAGAGAGAGAAATCTACACACAGAGACCAACCAGAGCACTACTCAGCTCTGGTTTGTGGCCTGTTGTGGAATGAATCTGGCTGGCACTTTGAGGCCTCAGGGGAAAAAGTGAAGGTCTTTTGTATAACCAAAGGTTATACAACTTCTTTTGTATAAACCAAACCCCCACCCCTGCCCCACCTTTCCTTCTACCCCCCCATCAGGGTCTTGTTTGTTCCATAAAACAACAAGAGCTGAGACAGCATTGACAAGAATAACATTAACAACAACAACAATGGTAACAACAAGGGCAAAAAAATGGGAAAAACAACCTCCAGGAGCAGTGGATTTGTAGTGCAAGCAGGCACTGAGCGCCAGCCATAATACAAACAAACAGGCAAAAAAAGAAGAAAAAAAAAAGAAGAAAGAGAAAAGTAAAGAAAACAAGAGCTGAGCAGTACTCTGGTAAACATCAAAACATAACATTAGTGGGAGTCCGGCAATAGCGCAGCAGGTTAAGCGCGCTTGATGCAAAGCTCAAGGACAGGAGGAAGGATCCCGGTTCGAGCCCCCGGATCCCCACCTGCAGGGGAGTCACTTCACAGGTGGTGAACACCCTCCTAGAATGGCAACAACAGCAACAGCAACAGCAAAAGCAACAGCAACAGCAGCGCAGGGGGAGTGTTCTAGGAAAGGGAAAGTAGACCTAAGCGTCCTTCCTCTCCCCCCCCCGCCCCCCACCCAGGTTTATGTCTGTGGTTCCATGCCTACAGTAGGAATCCACTGCTCCTAGAGGCCATCCCTGCCCCCCCAGCTTTGTATGGCCCTGGTTGTTCATCATTACCATTGTTATTATTGCTGTCATTGTTGTCGGATAGGACAGAGAGAAATCCGGATAGGAGGGGAAGACAGAGAGGGGGAGAGAAAGATAGACACCTTGGGGTGGGGGTTGGGAGTGGGCTTGACTGTAGCGCTGTGGTTTGGGAGTGCATGGTACAAAGTTCAAGGACCAGGGTGGGCATCCCAGGTTGAGAGCCTCTTGAGTGGCTGGTGGGGGTGGGGCGAGGCTCGAAGAAGCAGTGAAGCAGGTCTGCAGGTCTGCTCCCTGCCTGTGTACTTAACCCTCTGCACTACCACCCGGGCCTCCCCAGTCCCTCCATTCTTTCCAGAGAGAGAGAGAGAGAGACAGAGACAGAGACAGAGAGACAGACAGAGACAGAGTACAGGGTGTGAGAAAGACATGAAAACAACACACCACTGCCTTTGGAGTTCCATCTCTTTTCTTTTTTTTTTTAATATTTATTTTATTTATTTATTCCCTTTTGTTGCCCTTGTTGTTTTATTGTTGTAGTTATTATTGTTGTTGGATAGGACAGAGAGAAATGGAGAGAGGAGGGGAATACAGAGAGGAGGAGAGAAAGATAGACACCTGCAGACCTGCTTCACCACCTGTGAAGCGACTCCCCTGCAGGTGGGGAGCCAGGGTTCGAACCGGGATCCTTATGCTGGTCCTTGTGCTTTGTGCCACCTGCACTTAACCCACTGCGCTACAGCCCGACTCCCAGTTCCATCTCTTTTCATCCTCAGTGGTTCTCACTGTGGTTTCTTAGATTTCTTCCTATGAAATGAAAAGTTACATTGTGGTGGTCCAGAAGGTTGCGCAGTGGATAAATAAAGTATTGGACCTTGAATGTCGAGGAGGTCCTGAGTTCGACCCCTGGCAGCACAGTACCAGAGTGATTTCTGGCTCTTTCTCTGTCTCCCGTCGTATCTTTCTGCTGCAGAAATAAGTACAATCTTAAATAAAATAAAATTAAATGAAAATAAAGTGACAAACCTTTGTGTCCTGAACCCTATCACCATGTAAATGGATAGTTTTAGTGATGCCTCCATCAGAGGGCATGTGTCACATGGTGAGGGGACTCAAGGCAAGAAGGGAGAGAGTGAGAAAATAAATAATTTAAAAAGGGATGGTAGTGTTGGTGGTAGAGGAGGAGGTGAAGGAGGAGCAGGAGGAGGAAGGGGGGCCCAGTCAATGAATTAAAGTGAGGCAGTCAATTAATTAATTACTCAAAAATCAATTTTTTTCTGAGCTCGGGGTAGGTGTATTTAGGAAACTATATACCCCTCCCAAAGGGGAGAGGGGTGAATTCTTAGAAAAGAAAGGAGAGGCCTAATCCCTCCACCTTTTCTGTGTGTGTATGCCTGTGTGTATGGGGGGATGTCAATGTGTAAATGGTCTTTATACACACATGCACACACACACACACACACTCACACACACGCACCAACATCTGTGGAGTTCCACCTATTTTCATCTTTGTTGCTGTCTCCTACACTCTTGGATGTTCTCATTTTAAATGTAAAATGATATTTTAGTCTGAACCTTTTCTGATCACATGCAAAGAAATGGCATTTTTCCAAGTTACTCTCATCCATCTCTCTCCCTCCCTCCCTGCCCCCCAAAGTATTTTATTAGAGATGGGACTTAGAACAAAAAAGTGTGTGTGTGTGTGTGTGTGTGTGTGTGTGTGAGAGAGAGAGAGAGAGAGAGAGAGAGAGAGAGAGAGAGGAGAGAGTTGTGTATATGCCTGTCTTTTGGTAAGTCACCCTCTTCCACACTTTTCACCATTAACAAAGGAATAGGTTTATCACAGAGACTCTCATGCCTGAGTCTACCAAGTACCAGGTTCGATTCTCCACCCCCCCAACATAAAGGAGAGTTGAGTAGTGCTGGGGTGGGGGCAAGAAGGAGGGTAAACAAGGGCAACAAAAGGGGGAAAATGGCCCCTGGGAGAGCTGGATTCATGGTGCAGGCAAGGAGCCCAGCAATAACCCTGGAGGGATAAGAAGGAGAAGGAGAAGGAGGAGAATGATAAATAGATATAATTTATATATATATATATATATATATATATATATATATATATATATATATTTCATTTCAATAATAGGAACGGAGGCACTGAAATAGGCAGATAGTAGGAACACTGGTCTTTTCTGGTTTGACAGTGGTGTGGTTTGCCTTGGGACATCTGGGGCCTCTAGCCAGAAAAGGCATGGTGGTATGCAGCAGGCTCACAGGAGACCTTTCTCTCTCTCTCTCTCTCTCTCTCTCTCTCTTTCTCTGTTTCCTTCCTTCCTTCCTCCCTCCCTTCCTTCCTTCATGGGGGGTGTTGTTAATGGTTTACAGTCGACAGAAAAATACAGCAGTTTGTACATGCACAACATGTCTCATCTTTCCACATAACTCTTCAACCCCCTCTAGGTTCTCCTCTCCCATCATGTCCCAAGAGCTGAACACTCCCCCCCCCGACTCCGACCCCCACCCCAGAGTCTGTTACTTCCGTGCCATAGATGACAGACTGACATCTTTCTCTCATTAGTATTTCAATGCTGGAAGCAAAGAGCTTGTTCATGGCTCTGCCTTCTCAGCCTCCACCTGCATCTGTAGCCTCGGGTTCCCCCTCCCCCTCGGAAGAAATTTCTTTTATTCATTTATTTTATTTTTCATGGGGAAATGACCACTGACCACAAGTTGGGGAGATGGAGAGCAGGAGGTGTGTCCTTTCTAGAAACATTGTTTTTGTAAGAATGATTGAATGAATGAATGAATGAATGAATGAATGAATGAATGAATGAACTGGATCTCGCCAGAGTGGACCATCCTTTCAAAGGCTTCATTCAGATGCAGATATTCCCAGCTTTGGGGCAGGATGGTCTTTTTTATCTTCCCTCAACACTCAACTGTTGTTGTTGTTGTTGTTTCCAAGCTGCAGAGAGAGGGGGGAGGGTGGAATGAAATGTGCTTTCTTTTTTCTTTTCTTTTCTTTCTTGTTTTTTTGTTTTTTGGTTTTTTGTTTGTTTGTTTTGTTGTTGTTTTCAAGTTGAGGTAGCTTGAACTGTTTTCCTGAGGCCAAAGTAGTCCAGCATGAAATTTAGTGGGGGGTGGGTGTTTGTAGAAGGAGGAGAAGGAAAAATTAAAAGAGCAAGCAAGCAAGCAAAGAAAGGGTGAGTGAAAGAGCATAATGTTTATGAAAACAGACTCAAGCACTGAGACTCCAAGGTCCCAGGTTCCAGCCCCCCACACCACCATAATCCACAGCTGAGCAGTGCAATTGGGAGAAGGAGAAGGAGAAGGAGAAGGAGGAGAAGGACACACCCTGCTTTCTGTATTCTTTCCTCTTCTTTCACAAGTAGTGAAGCAGGGATGCAGGTGTCTCTCTTTCTCTCCCCCACTCCCCCCACCCCTTCCCTCTCAATTTCTGGCTATCTCTATCCAAGACATAAAGATAATTTAGTGATCCGGGAGGTGGCATGATGGATAGAGCACTGAACTCTCAAGCATGAGGCCCCCAAGTTCAACTCCCGGTAACATATGTACTGGTGTGATGTCTGGTTCTTTCTGTCTCCTTCTGTCATTCTCATAAATAAATAAATAAATAAATAAATAAATAAATAAATAAGGGAGTTAGTCAGGCCTGAGCACAGCAGGTCAAGTGTGCAAGTGGCACAAAGGGCAAGGACCACCAGTGTGAGGATCCAGGTTCAAGCACCTGGCTCCCCACCTGCAGGGGAGTTAGTTGCTTCACAAGCAAGCAGTGGTGAAGCAGGTCTGTCTACAGATGTCTATCTTTCTCTCTGTCTTCCCCTCCTCTCTGTCCTATCCAACAATGGCGACGAAAATAAACCAAAGACAACAAAAGGGAATAAATAAGTAAATAAATAAAATATCTTTAAAAGATAATTTGTTTATCTTGAGAGAGAGAGAGATGCACAGCCTTCTCTTCTCCCCTGACGCCCCACACCCCAACACACACACACACACACACACACACACACACACACACACACACACACACACACACACACACAATCTGTTAAGCTCTCTCAGGCATGTAATAGACAATGAATATACTAAAATAGAATCAGACAGGAGAGAAAGGGACCCCGGTGATATCAAGATTATGCAAAAGACTTTCATGTATTGGACTCCTCTGAGGTTACAACTTCAGTCAGTCCCTGGTGCCTTCACAAAACCTGTAGGTGCAAGACAGCGAATCCTGTTCCTCAGTAGCTCTTGAGATGAACAACAGCAGAAATAAGGCTTTGTGACACACAACCCCCAGCTTTATTCATTCATACATTCAGCAAGCAAGCAAGCAAGCAATGTGTTTTGTACCCCTCCCCCAGTTTTATTTTCTAAAGGAATGTGTGTGTGGTCTTGGACAGACATGATACATATTATATACAGACATTTCTTTTCTGCTCATATATAAAAATATATAGATATATAAATGCAGTGAATAAAAAATGGCGGGGGGGTGAGGGAAAGGAAACTGGGGGCGGTGGCTACCTACCACGTACCCTTTCTCTGAGGAATCCCCAACTCTCTGCTCACCACCACCCTTCACCCTTCACTTCACTCCACTCCACTCCACTCCACCCCAACCCACCCACTCATTTACAATGCAAATTTCTGGCCAGAAAGATACAAAGTGTTGCCTAGCAGGGGTAGAGAGGATAATAGATATGCTAAGAGACCCTCATTCCTGAGGCTCCACAACCACGCCCAGGAAGCCTGTGGTGATTCAAGGAGCCAGAGTGCAACATCATTCAGACTTCCATTCCAACTCGCAAATTCTTCTGCCAGAGACTAAGTCCCAGGGGAGTGCTGGTCGACCTGCCTGCTCCACAAGGCGGCAGTCCAGGAAACGGGTGGCTGGGTGGCAGGGTGGCGGGATCCTGGGATCCTAAGGCGGACTTCATCCAGCGATTAAGTCCCAAGGGAGTTCTGGTCGACCCGCTGGCTCCACAACGAAGGTAGTCTGAAATTCGGGATCCGGGGTCCAGGGGTGCCACAGCTGACTTCATCCAGGCACCCGGTCGACCCGCGAGCCACTCCTCCAGCGACCAACCCACCGGCTCCACAACGAAGGCGGTTCAGGGTCTGGGGTCCGGGATCCGGGGTCCGGGATCCGGGGTCCGGGGTCCGGGGTCCGGGGTCGGGGGGTGCCACGATGGACTTCATCCAGACGCCCGGTCAACTCGCGAGCCGCTCCAGCAGTGACCAAGTCCCAAGGGACTGCTGGTCGACCCACCAGCTCGACAAGGAAGGCAGTCCGGGGTCCGGGATCCGGGATCCGGGGTCCAGGGGTGCAATGGCGGACTTCATCCAGAAGTCAGTAAAATAAGTATATAAGTAAAATATTAATGACTGAAGACAGAGTGTGTGAGAGCATGTGAGAGTTAGAGACAGAGAAGGCTAGAAGAGAAATAGATGAGTTGGAAAGACACCAGAATTCAAAAACCTCCTACACTGTGTTCATTGATGACAAATTCAAAGCTGGCTTGTAGAGATTGTAAGGCAGCAGCTCTCATGCCCACAGACCCCAGACAGCCCCAGTCTTCACCATATGCTATACTACCAGACCTGACACTAATGTTTGTGTGTGTGTGTGTCTGTCTGTCTGTGTCTGTGTGTGCTCAGAGCTCACCTATAGTAGTCTCAGAGCATGGGTGGCAAGGTAGACAGCCTCACCTGCAACTCATGTACAGAGAACCTAGGTGGTCAGGGCAAGCCAGCTAGCCCCGATTCTGGCTAAGCAAGAAGGCACATGCAAAGGGACTCTCATGTCTCCCTCTCCTGAGTTCCCGATTCAATCTCATGCCTCACTATCATCCAAACACTGTCAAAGGGGTAAGCTGGGGCACGCCTCAGAATTCAGGGGCAGGAGCCTGTCCAGTCACGTTTGGCTGCCTACTCAGCCTCCAGACTCTCAGTCCACTGCTCAGGGCAGCAGATTACAAGCCCAGAATGAACCCAGAAAGAGATGTGTTTCAACATAGATGGGAACTGTGTTTGACCAAACAATAGTGGATGAACCCAGCCCCTTACACCTACCCTTTGGGTCCGGCTAAGGCAATTGCTCCTGTGGCCTCACAATCCCTGATCATGGTGTCCTGGTGTCCACACATCATACTCAGAGAGATTCCCAGAAGTAGGCATGCATGAGTGTCCCATACAAAGTCACTCTGCTTGTAGGAAGCACAAACTCCCAGGACCCTTGCTATGGAGAGACAAAAGGAAGATGGATGCCTCCATTGGCTGAATTAGGAGTTTCCAGTGGAGATCACAGCCCTGCCATCACCTGAGGGCCTGTATGCTGCTAATAAAGGCAATTGGAAACACCTGTTACCACTTGGGCCCTGAGGACATACTCAGGAATCCCTCCAGGAGCTAGCAGGCTGGCAGACCTCCTGATCCCAGGATAGCTGTGCTCCTAGTTGGGAGGGCCTTTGGGTCAGAGGTGAGAATATTCCCTAGATACAAGAATGAACATCAGGTTTCAAAAGGATTTGAAACCCCAGGAGGCACTTGGAAAAGACATTTCACAGCCATCAAGACACCCTGTTTCTGAACCCTGGAAGCTTCCGTTTTGCATGGAAAATCTGGACACTGGTGTGGCCATCAGTACCACAGATCCTTTACATTCGGCCCAATAGAGGGAAAGCACAATGTGTATGCCAGGGTGGTAGAGTTTCACTTCTCTTGACCTTGGCTCTCATGGAATAAGCACAAGGATGTGGTGCAGGAAATGGAGGAGGGCTGCATTTAGGCTGAGTGTCAGCCACAGGACCCTGGAGAATGGGAGTCAAGCACAGAGGGCCTGGACAGTTGCAACTGGAGTTGGACATATGCCTATTACCTGCAGCAGGAACGCTGACTACTAAGTTCTCCTCTGTACTATGCCATATGCACGAGACTAAGTAATCCAAAGGGCAAAGAAAGGAAAATTTCAACACCAGGAAGACCGAGTTCACTATGCATGCACTGACTTCCACGAAGGGTCCGAGGAAGAAGGCACATAGAGACAGTCAGAGAGACAGAATGACAGTGACTGAAAAGGACAAATTCTGGCCCTGTGTTGATCAGTGCCAGAGCACTGAAGACAAACCCTCCATTCCCATGCATAATTCTTACAAGTGGCATTGTTATTTTATGTTTGTGAGGAAAGGTTACACTTAGAACATCTAGGTCTTAGCCACTCTGAGAAGCAACACGTGGCCTGCAGCCCACTCTCCAAAACTGCCCTTCCCTGTCCAAATTGGAAGTAGTTTTAGTGATGCTCCAGCCAAATGCAGGCTGGCGTATTTCATCTCCCCGGTCCTGCATCACCCTGTCCTGTGTGCAGGGTACTGAACTAGGTTTCTTTCTTCTTTGATTTATAGTTTTGGGATAGGACTCAGTGGACAAAAAGAGCAAGAGTGAAGTAGATGACTTGGCAGCTGTAGTTTGTGCTGAGACAGATTTATAGAGTGACAAGAGGTAAACGAATGGCTCTGGGAGATGTCTCTCATGACTGTGGCTCAGAAGGGCCAGGTGTATCTGCATTACTACCCTAATCCAGAGCTGTGCAGGTCTCTAGCTAAAAAACAATTTTCAGATCTCTACATGTATATATATATATATATATATATAGAGAGAGAGAGAGAGAGAGACAGAGAGAGAGAGAGAGAGTGAGACACTGATGTAGTCATTTTCTACAATGGATTTGATATGACATTCAGACAATTGATTGCTAAAACTTGGAGAGAAACTGTGCATCAGGAAAATAATTGTCCAAAGGAGTAAAATCTCAAAATCATTAGCTATAAGCAGCTCCAACGGGACAGAGCGAAAAAGGCTTGAGAAGGAACTCATCAAGGAGACTCTCCACATGGACAGGCACCACAAGTTTCCTAGTCTGGCAACAGACACAGTGCATCTGGTAGTTCCCAGTGCAAGCCTCAGGGCAAAACCTCTCCCTCTTCAGTGTTTTTACATCTGAAAAGAAGAAAAGTGACCAAGGGTCAAAGAGAGCTACAGGGTGTCAATATTGAGCTGTAATCAGAATGTACCAACTATTTGCAAAAAAATCACTTTATTATTAACTCTGAGCTAGACACTGATGTACTCTTTTTCTACAATGGATTCGATATGACATTCAAACAATTGATTGCTAAAACCTGGAGAGGAGCTGTGCATCAGGGAAAGAATTGTCCAAAGGAGTAAAATCTCCAAATCATTAGCTATATGTAGCTCCAACGGGACCGAGCGAAAAAGGCTCGAGAAGGAACTCACCCAGGAGAGTCTCCACATGGACAGGCACCACAAGTTTCCTAGTCTGGCAACACACACAGGGTAGCTGCTAGTTCCCGGTAAAAGCCTCAGGGCAAAAACCTCTCCCTCTTCAGTGTTTTTAGATCTGAAAAGAAGAAAAGTGACCAAGGGCCAAGGAGGGCTCCAATGGTGTCAATATTGAGCTGTGAATCAGAATGTGCCATGTGTTTTGCACAAAATCACCTATGCCACAGTGATTCTGTTGTTCTTTCCCTCTCATCCTCCCTCAAACACTCACACACACACAAACACACACTGTCACAGTCACAGACACATCCATCGAGGCACTGGCATGATATATATATATATATATATATATATATATATATAATGACTGATATATATATATATGTTTATATATATGTACATATATGTATGTGTTTCATTATTAAAAACTATGAGGTATACTGGCATGGCTATGAGGAGACAGAGTATGGCTTTTGCCAGACAGACTTACAAAGCTTAGGCTCAAGAAACCAAGGTGAAATCGCCAACAAAACAAGCCAGAGCTCAGCAGTGGCCTGGTGACTCTCTTTGTATATCTGGGCCTGTCAGTAAAATAATATATAAGTAAAATATTAATGAGTGCAGGCAGAGTGAGGTAGAGCCTGTGAGAGTCAGAGACAGAAAAGGGAAGAAGAGAAATAGAATAGTTGGAAAGAGACCAGAAGTCAAAAACCTCCTGCACTGTATTCATACATGACAGTTTCAATCCTGGGTTGTAGAGACTGTAAGGCAGCAATCTCATGTCCACAGACCCCAGACAACCCCAGCCTTCACCATATGTGTGTAGTATTTATGACAGGAAATGTATTGTGAGTGTAAACTTCCCTTCAATTATAAGAGAAAAATCTATCAAACAGAAGAAATGACCTCTCATGGAATATAGGAGTAAATAAATAAATATGCAAATAAATGGGGATGATCGAGGAGGATTTGAAAAAAAATAATAAATAAAGCACAAGAAGACCTGATTACAGCAGAAACATAGAAACCATCTGCTGGGAAACAGAGGGCTGCTTCAAAAATTCCGAGACACTTCAGAGTCCAGGGAAATTAAGATTTCAGGAGAATGAAAAGAAACACATATGTATTCAAGCTTACACTAGAGAATGGAGGCAAGTTCTGTACTATGATAATTTCAATAAGGATGCTGATAGAAATGCTATTAGAAATGCTACTGGAAAGTTCTATTATTTATAATTGTATTGAATCCTGCTCCATCTATGTGGACAATTATTCATAAAAAAAGAAGCTGTTATAAATGTGTTAATTCGGATTAAGACCAATTACATAGTTTGGCAATTCCAAAAATGACAGATATATATATATATGTATATTTATATATGTATATTTATATATGTATATGGATGTATATCTTTATTATAAAGTCTGAGAGATACTGCCATGGATATGAGGTGACAGAATATGGCTTGAGTCAAAGAGACTTACAAAGCTGGGGCTCAAGTAGCCTAGGTGAAAACACCAACAAAAAAGCCAGAGCTCAGCAGTGCTCTGGCAACTCTCTTTGTATATCTGGGACTGTCAATAAAATAAGGATATCAGTAAAATACTACTGAGTGCAGACAGAGTGAGTGAGAGCCTGTGAGAGTCAGAGACAGAGAAGGCAAGAAGAGAAATAGAAGAGATGAAAAGAGACCAGAATTCAAAAACCTCCTACACTGTGTTCATTAATGACAGGCTCAAACCTGGCTTGTAGAGATTGTAAGGTAGCAGCTCTCATGCCCACAGACTCCAGACAGCCCCAGCCTTCACCATATGCTGTACTACCAGACCTGACACTAATGTGTGTGTGTGTGTGTGTGTGTGTGTGTGTCTGTCTGTGTGTGTCTGTGTGTGCTCAGAGCTCACTTGTAGTAGTCTCAGAGCATGGGTGTCAAGGTAGCCAGCCTCACCTGCAACTTATGTACAGAGAACCTAGCTGGTCAGGGCAAGCCAGTTAGCCCAGATTCTGGCTAAGCAAGAATGCCAGAGAACTATGTGGAAGCCCAGGACCCCATTTTGAGCCCCTGGTCACCACTTACCCAGCTACGGAAAAGCTGGGATAGTGGCAAATCAGAGCTGCAGCTGTCTCTCTTTCTCTCTTCTTGCTTGGGCCCTGCTCTCTCAATTTATGACTGTTTCCTTCTCCTCAATAAGAAAGTTACAAATGATGTACAGAAATACAGGGAAATTGGGAAAAATCACCCCCGTAGCCACTATTACATGTAACTGTTGACTGTAAACCATTCATCCCCCAAGAAAGAACATAATAAATATTTGTGAGGTTAAAAACACTGTAGGTTAAATAGGGAACATTTATTAGAGCCGTGCAATACTAATCCATTGTGCATTGGATGTCACTGTCAAAAACAGTGCAGTAGTAGTTGTAGTAGTGTGTAGTATCTGCAAAAGGAAATGTATTGTGTGTCCAAAGTTCCCATCAATTATAAGAGAAAATCTATCAGGCAGAAGAAATGACCCCTCATGTGATATCGGAATAAATATATAAATAAATATGCAAATATATGGGGATGATCTAGGAGGATTTGAAAAAAATAAAAAATAAAAAATAAAACCACAGGAAGACCTGATTACAGCAGAAATATAGAAAATGTCTGCTGAGAAACAGAGGGCTGCTTAAAAAATTCCCTGACAATTCAGGGTACAGGCAAATGAAGAATTCCCGAGAATGAAAAAAACACATACATATTGAAACTTACACTAGAAATTGGAGGCAAGTTCTGTGCTATGATAATTACAATAAGGATACTGATAGAAAGGCTATTGGAAATGCTCCTGGAGGTTTATAATTTATAACTGTATTGAAACCTGCTCCAACTATGTGACCAATTATTTATGAATAAAGAGGCTGTTATAAATGTGGTAATTCTGCATTAAGATCAAATAAAAAGGTCAACAATTCTAAAAATGACTGTTATATATATATATATATGTACATATATGTATGTGTTTATTTATTATAAACTATGATATATATATACTGGCATGGCTATGAGGAGACAGAGTATGGCTTGTGCCAGAGAGACTTACAAAGCTGAGACTCCAGAAACCTAGGTGAAATCGCCAACAAAACAAGCCAGAGCTCATCAGTGCCCTGGTGACTCTCTTTGTATATCTGGGCCTGTCAGTAAAATAATATATAAGTAAAATATTAATGAGTGCAGATAGAGTGAGTGAGAGCCTGTAAGAGTCAGAGACAGAGAAGGCAAGAAGAGAAATAGAAGAGTTGGAAAGAGACCAGAAGTCCAATACCTCCCACACTGTGTTCATACATGACAGTTTCAAACCTGGGTTGTCGAGATTGTAAGGCAGCAGTCTCATGTCCACAGACCCCAGACAACCCCAGCCTTCACCATATGTGTGTAGTATTTACCACCAGAAATGTATTGTGAGTGTAAACTTCCCTTCAATTATAAGAGAAAAATCTATGAAGCAGAATAAATGACCCCTCATGTAATATAGGACTAAATAAATAAATAAATATGCAAATAAATTTGGATGATCTAGGAGGATTTGACAAAAATGAAAAATAAATACAAAAAGCACAAGAAGACCTGATTAGAGCAGAAACATAGAAACCATCTGCTGAGAAACAGAGGGCTGCTTCAAAAATTCCGAGACACTTCAGAGTCCAGGGAAATTAAGACTTCAGGAGATTGAAAAGAAACTCATATGTATTGAAGCTTACACTAGAGAAAGGAGGCAAGTTCTGTACTATAATAAGTATAATAAGGATGCTGATAGAAATTCTATTAGAAATGCTACTGGAAGGTTCTATTATTTATAATTGCATTGAATCCTGCTTCAACTATGTGGCCAATTATTAATGAAAAAGGAAGCTGTTATAAATGTGTTAATTCTGATTAAGATTAATTACATAGGTTGACAATTCCAAAAATGACAGATATATATATATATATATGTATATTTATATATGTATATATATATATATGTATATGGATTTATATCTTTATTATAAAGTCTGAGACATACTGCCATGGATATGAGGAGACAGAATATGGCTTGTGTCAGAGAGACTTACAAAGCTGAGGCTCCAGTAGCCTAGGTGAAATCACCAACAAAACAAGTCAGAGCTCAGCAGTGCTCTTGCAATTCTCTTTGTATATCTGGGCCTGTCAATAAAATAAGGATATCAGTAAAATACTACTGAGTGCAGACAGAGTGAGAGAGAGCCTGCGAGTGTCAGAGACAGAGATGGCGAGAAGAGAAATAGAAGAGTTGGAAATAGACCAGAAGACAAAACCCCCCTAGACTGTGTTCATTCATGACATGTTCAAACCTGGGTTGTAGAGATTGTAAGGCAGCAGCTCTAATGCCCACAGACCCCAGAAAACCCATGCCTTCACCATATGTGTGTAATATTTTCCCCAGGAAATGTAATGTGCGTCAAAACTTCCCTTCAATTATAAGAGAAAATCTATCAAGCAGAAGAAATGACTCCTCATGCGATACCTGACCAAATAAATAAATATGCAAATAAATGGGGATGATCTAGGAGGACTTCAAAAAATAAAAAAAATGAAAACAAAAACCACAAGAAGACCTGATTACAGCAGAAACATAGAAACCATCTGTTGAGAAACAGAGGGCTGCTTCAAAAATTCCCTAACACTTCAGGATCCAGAGGAATTAAGATTTCCAGAAAAAGAAAACAAACACATATGTATTGAGGCTTACACTAGAAAAAGAAGGGAAGTTCTGGGCTATGATAATTACAATAAGGATGCTGATAGAAACACGATTAGAAATGCTACTGGAAGGCTCTATTATTTATATTTGTATTGAATGCTGCTCCAACTATATGGCCAATTATTTTTGAAAAACTAGGCTGTTATAAATGTGGTATTTCTGAATTAAGGTCAAATACATATGTCAACAATTCTAAAAATGACAGATATATAAATACATATGTATATATATTTGTATATGTATATATATCTTTAATATAAACTCTGAGTGATACTGGCATGGAAATGAGGAGACAGAATATGGCTTGTGTCAGAAAGACTTACGAACTGACGCTCCAGTAGCCTAGGTGAAATCTCCAACACAACAAGCCAGAGCTCAGCAGTGCTCTGGTAACTCTCTTTGTATATCTGGGCCAGTCAGTAAAATAAGTATATAAGTAAAATATTAATGAGAAAAGACAGAGTATGTGAGAGCATGTGAGAGTTAAAGACAAAGAAGGCGAGAAGAGGAATAGATGAGTTGGAAAGAGATCAGAATTCAAAAACCTCCTACATTGTGTTCATTGATGACAGGTTCAAACTTGGCTTGTAGAGATTGTAACGCAGCAGCTCTCATGTCCATAGACCCCAGATGCCCCAGCCTTCACCATATGCTGTACTACCAGACCTGACAGTAATGTGTGTGTGTGTGTGTCTGTGTGTGCTAAGAACTCACCAATAGTAGTCGTGGAAAATCTGGACACTTGTGTGGCCATCAGTACCACAGTTTCTTTACATTTGGCCCAATAGAGGGAAAGCACAATGTGTGTGGCAGGGGGAGAGTTTCACTTCTCTTGAACTGGGCTCTCATGGAATAAGGACAAGGATGCGGTGCAGGAAATTGAGGAGGGCTGCATGTAGGCTGAGTGTCAGCCTCAGGGCCCTGGAGAATGGGAGTCAAGCACAGAGGGCCTGGACAGCTGCAGCTGGAGATGGACATATGCCTGTTACCTACGGCAGGATTGTTGTCTCCTCAGTTCCCCAATGTACTACATAATATGCAGGAGACTGAATAATCCAAAGGGCAAAGAAAGGAACATTTCAACACCAGGAAGTCCAAGTACATGATGCATGCACTGACTTCCAATAAGGGCCCAGTGAAGAAGGCACATAGAGACAGTCAGAGAGACAGAATGACAGTGACAGAAAAGGACTGAAATTCTGGCCCTGTGTTGATCAGTGCCAGAGCACTGTAGAGAAACCCTCCATGCCCATGCATACTTCTTACAAGTGGCATTGTTATTTTATGTTTGTGAGGAAAGGTTACACTTAGAACATCTAGGTCTTAGCCCACTCTGAGAAGCAACACTTGGCCTGTAGCCCACTGTCCAAAATTGCCCTCGCCTCTCCATTTGGAAATAGTCTTAGTGATGCTCCAGCCAAGATGTAGGCTGGTGTATTGCATCTCCCTGGTCCAGCCTCAGACTGTGCTGTGTGCAGGGAACTTCACTGTGTCTATTTCTTCTTTGATTTACAGTTTTGGGATTGGACTCGGTGGACAAAAAGAGCAAGCGGGAAGTAGATGATTTGGCAGTGGTAGTTTGTGCTGAGAGAGATTTGTAGAGTGATAAGAGGTATACGAATGGCTCTGTGAGATGTCTCCCATGACTGTGGCTCAGAAGGGCCAAATATATCTGCATTCTTACCCTAATCCAGAGTTGTGCAGGTCTCTAGCTAAAAAATATTTTCAGACCTCTACATGTTACATATATATATATATATATATATATATATATATATATATATATGTGTGTGTGTGTGTGTGTGTGTATATATATATATGAGAGAGAGAGAGAGACACTGATGTAGTCATTTTCTACAACGGATTCGATATGACATTCAGACAATTGATTGCTAAAACCTGGTGAGAAACTGTGCATCAAGAAAAGAATTGTCCAAAGGAGTAAAATCTCAAAATCATTAGCTATATGCAGCTCCAACGGGACAGAACAAAAAGGCTTGAGAAGGAACTCATCAAGGAGACTCTCCACATGGACAGGCACCGCAAGTTTCCTAATCTGGCAACACACACAGGGCAGCTGTTAGTTCCCAGTGCAAGCCTCAGGGCAAAAACCTCTCCCTCTTCAGTGTTTTTACATCTGAAAAGAAGCAAAGTGACCAAGGGCCAAAGAGAGCTACAATGGTGTCAATATTGAGCTGTAAATCAGAATGTACCAAGTGTTTTGCAAAAAAAATCACTTTATTATAAACTGTGAGTGATACTGGCATGGAAATGAGGTGACAGAATATGGCTTGTATCAGAAAGACTTACAAACTGAGGCTTCAGTAGCCTAGGTGAAATCGCCAACACAACAAGCCAGAGCTCAGCAGTGCTCAGGTAACTCTCTTTGTATATCTGGGCCTGTCAGTAAAATAAGTATATAAGTAAAATATTAATGAGTGAAGACAGAGTGTGTGAGAGCATGTGAGAGTTAGAGACAGAGAAGGCGAGAAGAGAAATAGATGAGTTGGAAGGAGACCAGAATTCAAAAACCTCCACACTGTGTTCATTGATGACAGGTTCAAACCAAGCTTGTAGAGATTGTAATTCAGCAGCTCTCATGCCCACAGACCCCAGACATCCCAGGCCATCACCATATGCTGTACTACCAGACTTGACACTAATGTGTGTGTGTGTCTGTCTGTCAGTGTGTTTCTGTGTGTGCTCAGAACTCACCTATAGTAATCTCAGAGCATGGGTGGCAAGGTAGCCAGCCTCAACTGCTATTTATGTACAGAGAACCTAGCTGTTTAGGGAAAGCCAGCTAGCCCAGATTCTGGCTAAGCAAGAATGCATATGCAAAGGGACTCTCATGTCTGGCTCTCCTGAGTTCCCGATTCAATCTCATGCCTCATTATCATCCAAACACTGACAACGGGGTAAGCTGGGGCACCCCTCAGAATTCAGGGGCAGGACGCTGTACAGTCACATTTGACTGCATACTCAGCCTCCAGGCTCCCAGTCCACTTCTCAGGGCAGCAGATTAGAAGCTCAGAAAGAACCCAGAAAGAGTTCCAACATAGATGGGAACTGTGTTTGACAAAACAATAGTGGATGAACCCGGCCCCTTATGCCTCCCCTTTGGGTCCTGCTAAGGCAATTGCTCCTGTGGTCTCACAATCCCTGATCATGGTGTCCTGGTGTCCACACATCACACTCAGAGAGATTCCCAGAAGTAAGCATCTATGAGTGTCCCATACAAAGTCGCTCTGCTTGCAGGAAGCACAAACTCCCTGGGCCCTTGCTATGGAGAGACGAAAGGAAGATGGATGCCTCCATTGGCTGAATTAGGAGTTTCCAGTGGAGATCACAGCCCTGCCATCACCTGAGGGCCTGGATGCTGCTAATAAAGGCAATTGGAAACACCTGTTAAAACTTGGGGCCTGAGGACATACTCAGGAATCCCTCCAGGAGATAGCAGGCTGGCAGACCTCCTGACACTGGAATAGCTGTTCTCCTAGTTGGGAGGTCCTTCTGGCCAGAGGTGAGAATATTCCCTAGATACAAGAAAGAACTTCAGGTTTCAAAAGGATTTGAAACCCCATGAGGCACTTGGAAAAGACATTTCACAGCCATTTAAACACCCTCTTTCAGAATCCTGGAAACTTCCGTTTTGCGTGGAAAATCTGGACACTGGTGTGGCCAACAGTACCACAGATCCTTTACATTCGGCCCAACAGAGGGAAATCACAATGTGTGTGCCAGGGGGATAGAGTTTCCTTCTCTTGACCTGGGCTCTCATGGAATAAGGACTAGGATGCTGTGCAGGAAGGTGAGGAGGGCTGCATTTAGGCTGAGTGTCAACCTCAGGGCCCTGGAGAATGGGAGTCAAGCACAGAGGGCTTGGACAGCTGCATCTGGAGATGGACATATGCCTGTTACCTGCAGTAGGAATCGCTGCCTCCTCAGTTCCCCACTGTACTACACCATATGCACAAGATTAAATAATCCAAAGGGCAAAGAAAGAAAATTTCAACACCAGGAAGACCGATTTAACTATGTATGCACTGACTTCCAATAAGGGCCCAGTGAAGAAGGCACATAGAAACAGTCAGAGAGACAGAATGACAGTGACAGAAAGTACAGAAATTCTGGCCCTGTGTTGATCAGTGCCAGAGCACTGAAGACAAACCCTCCATGCCCATGCATACTTCATATAAGTGGCATTGTTATTTTATGTTTGTGAGGAAAGGTTACACTTAGAACATCTAGGTCTTAGCCCACTGTGAGAAGCAACACCTGGCCTGCAGCCCACTCTCCAAAACTGCCCTCGCCTCTCCAATTTGGAAGTAGTCTTAGTGATGCTCCAGCCAAGATGCAGGCTGGCGTATTGCATCTCCCTGGTCCAGCCTCAGACTGTCCTGTGTGCAGGGAACTGCACTATGTTTATTTCTGCTTTGATTTACAGTTTTGGGATAGGACTCGGTGGAAAAAAAGAGCAAGAGGGAAGTATATCATTTGGCAGCGGTAGTTTGTGCTGAGAGAGATTTGTAGACTGATAAGAGGTATAGGAATGATGTTTTACTGATGATGGCTTTATAATATTGTTTAAGGTCTGGGAGTGTGATGCCTCCATTTCTGTTTCTTTTCCTTAAGATGGTTTTGGCAATTCTAGGTGTTTTCAGGTTTCAGATAAATGATTGTAGTGTTTGTTCTATTATCTTAAAGAAGCTTGGTGGAACTTTGATGCGTATTGCATTAAATTTGTATATGGTTCTGGGGAGAATATTCATTTTGATGATATTTATTCTTCCAATCCATGAGCATGGGATATCTTTCCATTTCTTGGTATCAGCTTCTATTTCCTTGAGTAGTGACTCATAGTTTTCAGTATACAAGTCTTTCACTTCTTTGGTCAACTTTATTCCTAGGTATTT